>NC_082731.1:31170546-31349698 GCF_030144855.1 Hypanus sabinus
ACGATGCAGTGTGTAGTGAGACTGTGAGGAAGGACAGGCTGATGATGGGGCAAAATTGCAGTCAGTGGGATGAGCTGAGGTGTAACATGAGGGTAAAGATGGAAAAGGACTGCAGGTGTAATATTCCAATGCATGCAGTATACGGAAGAAGGTAGATGATCTTCTAGTGCAGTTAGGGATTGGCAGGTCTGATGATCCAGCGTGGACTAGGCTTTCGAGCTGTGCCACTCAGAAATATCCTGATTTAATCCTAGCCTAACTATGGGACAATTTACCAACCAGTAGGTCTTTGGACTGCAGGAGGCAACCGGAGGAAACCCACACGGTTATAGGGTGAGTGTACAAACTCCTTACAGGCAGTGGTGGGAATTGAACCCAGATCGCCTGCACTGTAAGGCGTTGTGTTAACCAGCTATGCCACTGTGTCATTATGGGCATCACTGAGTCGCGGCTGCACAATGATTATCAAGGAGCACAGGAGGTGTATCTGTTTGAGTTAGCTGAAGAAATCGGCGATGTTGACTTTGACAGCACAAAACTATGGCACTGTGCCAAAGGCTTTTGGGACTGCCTAGTACAGGAAGCTATTGAAATAAAACTAGAAGAGAAGAATTTTAACAAAGACAAAGGTCTCGCTCTATGTAAGAACTGGGATGTGATTGTAAACAAGGTGGGACAGCAGAAACCTGATTGGATGAGGACCAACCAATCAGGGGGGACAGACTACTGGGGTATAAATACGACCAGACTAGAAGAATTTATTCATCATAATTGGGAGCTTAACATTCAAGGATACACCTTGCATAGAAAGGACAGGTAGGTAGGCGGGGAGGGGAGGTAGCTCTGTTAGTAAAATATGATATCAAATCCTTAGTAAGAGGTGACATAGGATTGGAAGATGTTGAATCCTTTGGGTAGAGTTAAGAAAAGGCAAGGGTATAGGCTCCCAAGCAACAGTCAGCATGTGAGACATAGATGTCAATGGAAAATAGAAAAAAATATGTAAAAAAGGTAAAGTTAAGAGGGAAATGCAAGTAGATTGGAAAAATCAGGTTGGTCCTGGATCCCAAGAGAGGGAATTTGTAGAATGCCTACGAGATGGCTTTTCACAGCACGTTATGGTTGAGTCCGCTAGGGGAAAGGAAATTCTGGATTGGCTGTTGTGTAATGAACCAGATTTGATTAAGGAGTATAAGGTAAACGAACCCTTAGGAGAGAATGATCATAATAGAATTCTCCCTGCAGTTTGAGAGGGAAAAGATAAAGTTAGATTATCAGTATTACAGCGGTGTAAAGGGAATTACAGAGGTGCGAGAGAGGAGCTGGCCAAAGTTGATTGGAAGAGGACACCAGCAAGAAAGATAGTAGAACAGCAATGGCTAGAATGGGGGAAACTTGGAAGGTGCAGGATAAAAATATCCCAAAGATGAAGAAGTTTTCTAAAGGAAGGGCGAAGCAACTGAGGCTGACAAGGGAAGTCAAAGCAGCACAAAAGCAAAAGAGAGGCCATACAACACAGCAGGAAGTTCGGATAACCTTTAAAAACCCAGAACGAGAGAGAAGATGAAATATGAAGGGAAGCTAGTCGATAATAGCAAAGAGGGTGCAAACAGAGAAACAGGAGTAGATAGTGAACCACTGGAAAATGATGCTGAAGAAAAAGTGACGAGGGGAAAGAAATGGTGGATGAACTGAATAAGTATTCAAAGGAAGAGATCAGCAGTATGTCAGAGGTTGAAGAGTGTCGGGGAGCAGAAGTGAGTGAAGTTGCCATTACTAGGGAGAAGGTGCCTGAGAAACTGAAAACTCTGAAGGTAGATAATCACCTGGACCAGACGATGTGCACCCCAGGGCTTGGAAAGAGATGGCTGAAGAGACGATGGAGGCATTAGCAGTGATCTTTCAAGAAAGACTAAATTTTGGAATAGTTCTGAAGGAAAATTACAAATCTCACTCAACTCTTTAAGAAAGGAGGGAGGCGGAAGAAGGAAATCACAGGTCAGTTAACCTGACTTCAGTGGTTGGGACGATGTTAGATTCTATTATTAGGGGAGCTTGGAAGCACATGATAAAGTAGGCCGAAGTCAGCATGGTTTCCTTGAGGGGGACTTTTGCCCAAAAATTCAGTTGGAATTCTTTGAGGGAACAATAAGCAGGAGAGACGAAGGAAAATGTTGTGTACTTGGATTTTTCAGAAGGCCTGTGACAAGCTGCCACACATGAGGCTGCTAAACAAGATTACAGGAAAGATACTTGCACGGATGGAAGTTCCACGATGTGGGGCAGCACGGTAGCGGAGAGGTCAGCACACTGCCTGACAGTGCCACAACCCAAGTTCGATTCCCACAGCTGCCTGTAAGGAGTTTGTACGTTGTCCTCGTGGCCGCGTGGGTTTCCTCCGGGAGCTCAGGTTTCCTCCCACAGTCCAAAGACGTACCGGTTGGTAGGTTAATTGGTTGTTGTAAATTGTCCTGTGATTGGACTGGGGTTAAATCAGGTGACTGTCAGGTGGTGCAGCTCAAAGGGCTGGAAGGGCCTGTTCTGTGCTGTATTTCAATCAATTAAACAATAAAACAAATAAATAGATAAACAAACAAATACATTTCTTAAATAGATATATAAACAGATAGACAAATAGATGGACAGTTAAGATCGGCTGCCAGGCAGGAGGCAAAGGGTAGGAATAAAGGGAATGATGGGGGGATCTCATTGAAACCTATCGCATATTGAAAGGCATAGAAATAGTGGATGTGGAGAGGATGTTTCCAAAATTGAGGGAGTCTAAGCACAGCCTCAGGTTAGAGGGACGTCCATTTAGAACAGAGATGAGGAAGAATTTCACTAGCCAGAGGGTGGAGAATCTGTGGAATTCATTGCTGTCATTGTCATTGGGTATATTTAAAGTGGAGGTTGATGGGTTCTTGGTTAGACAGGATGTTAAAGGTTATGGGGAGAAGGCGAGAGAGTGGGTTTGAGAGAGAAAATAATGATGAAAGGGAGGAGCAGACTCGATGGGCCGAATGGCCTAATCCTTCTCCTGCTTCTTATTGTGTAAATTTATTATCAAGGTACGTATGTGAAAAAAGGATCTAGTGCTCTCCTGGCATATAAGACAAATAAACTCTTCTCAGGCTTCCAGCCTGGGACAGCTGTCAATTTTAACAGATGTCTTGATGACAAGCTCTGCCATCTTCATCAGGGGTTGACGCCAGGGCATGTCTAGTCTGGTGGTATTTATACCCCATTGTCTGTCCTTCCTGTTTGTTTCATCTGGATCCTAGCGAATCCCATTACTAGGACTGTGGAAAGGGCTTTAAACTAAATAGTGGTGGGGGGGGGGGGTTCTATAGATTGATAAAGTAAAAAAAGAAAAGTGTGGATAAAGATAAAGAAAAAATCAAAAGATAAATAAGAGAAAAGAAAGAGTGGAGTGAAGAAAAGACAAGTGCAAAGGAGTAGACGATTACAAGGTTTTAAAAGCACAATGAGTATAAGGGCACTTTATTTGAATACCCGTAGTATTCAAATGTCAGTGAACTTGTGGCACAAATCAGTACAAAGGGGTATGATTTAGTGGCTATTACAGAGAAGTGGTTGCAGGGTGGAGAGCATTGGGAATTAAATAGCCAAGGATGTCAGGTAATACGGAGGGATAGGCGGGAAGGTCAGGGAGATGGGGTGGCGCTCTGAATTAAAGATGAAATCAGCGCGATAGTGAGAGACGATGTAAGACCTAAGGACCAGACAGTTGAATCCATCCGGGTAGAGATTAGGAATAGAAAAGGGGAAAAAAATCACTGGTGGTTGTCTATCGGCCACCGAGTAGTAACATCTCAGTCACACAGGCAAAACACCAAGAAATATTAAGTCATGTAAGAATGGAACAGCATGGGGGAGTTGCACATAGATTGGGTGAATCAAGTTGTTGAGGCAGTCGTGAGGAGGACTTCACAGAATGCATCCATGATGGCTTTCTTGAACAGTTACTGAACCTACAAGGGAACGTGCTATCTTAGATCTGGTCCTGTGCGATGAGACAGGTAAAATTAGTGATCTTGTAGTTAGGGATCCTTTTGGAAAGAGTGATCACAGTATGACTGAGTTTTCATACAAATGAAGGGTGCAATGCTTCAATCTAAAACCAGTGTATTATGCCTAAACGTTAGAGACTACAATGGGAAGAGGGAGGAGTTTTCTGGTGTAGACTGGGGAACACGGGCTACATGGTGAGATAGTTGCGGAACAGTGGAAGAATTTCAAAGAGATATTTCACAGTGCTCAACAAAAGTATATTCCAGTTTAAAGCCATGACAGGAAGGGTGGGGAGAGCCAGCCTTGAATCACTAAGAAAATAAAGGAAGAGATCAAACTAAAAACTCGTGCATTCAAAGTTACCAAGAGTAGTGGGAAACTGGAAGACTGGGAAAACTTTAAAAAGCAACAAAGAGCCACTAAGTGAGCAATAAAGAAAGGGAAATGGATTATGAAAATAAACCAGCACAAAATATAAAGCTGGATAGTAAAAGTTTTTATAATTGTATAAAGTGGAAAAGGGTGGCTAAAGTGAGTTATGGTCCCTTGGACGACAAGAAGGGGGAACTGATATTGGATATTGAGGAAATGGCCGAGGCTTTGAATGACCATTTTGTGTCGGTCTTCACAGTGGAGGACACATCCAACATGCCAAAGAGAGATGTTATGTTTGCGACAGGAGGTGAGGACCTCGATACAATAGCTATCACTAATGAGGTAGTGCTGAGCAAACTTGTGGGCCTGAAGATAGATAAGTCTCCTGGTCCTGATGGAATGCATCCCAGGGTACTGAGAGAAATGGCACAAGTTATAGTAGATACTTTGGTGGTGATTTACCAAAATTCTCTGGACTCTGAACAGATCCCGGTGGATTGGAAGACAGTGAATGTCACGCCACTGTTTAAAAAAGGAAGTAGGCAAAAGGCAGGTAACTATAGGCCAGTCAGCTTAACATCTGTAGTTGGAAAAATGTTTGAAGCTGTTATTAAAGAAAAAACAGTGAGGCATCTGGAAAGAAATGGATCCATCAGGCAGTCACAGCATGGATTCAGCAAAGGCAGGTCCTGTTTGCCAAACTTACTGGAGTTCATTGAGGATATAACAAGCACAGTGGATAGAGGAGAGCAGATGGACTTCATTTATTTGGATTTCCAGAAGGTGTTCGATAAGGTGCCACATAAAAGACTTATCCCTACGATAAAGGATACATGGAGTTGGGAGTGATGTATTAGCATGGACAGAGGACTGGTTAACTAATAGAAAGTAGAGAATTGGGATACATGGGTGTTACTCAGTGGTGAGCGTTGTGCAGCAGAGGTCAGTGCTGGGCCTGCAACTGTTCATGAATACATTACTGCCCTCTGCTGTGCCGATTGTCCTGTTTATTATTTATTGTAATGCCTGCACTGCTTTGTGCACTTTATCCAGTCCTGGGTAGGTCTGTAGTCTAGTGTAGTTCTTTTCAGTGCTGTGCTGTTTTCATGTAGTTCAGTGTAGTTTTGGTACTGCTTCATGTAGCACCATGGTCCCTAAAAACGTTGTCTCATTTTTATTGCGTAATGTACATAGCAGTTACAGTTGAAGTGACAATAAAAAGTGACTTGACTTGATTAATGATCTGGAAGAAGGGGCCAGTGTAGTGTATCTAAGTTTGCTGATGATAGCAAATTGAGTGGAAAAGCAAATTGTGGAGAAGATAGGGAGGGTCTGCAGAGAGATATAGGTAGGTTGAGTGGACAAGAGTCTGGCAGATGGAGTACAATGTTGGTAAATGTGAGGTCATCCACTTTGGAAGGGAACATGGAAGAGCAGATCATTATTTAAATGGTAGAAATAATTGCAGCATGCTGCTGTGCAGAGGGACTTGGGAGTGCTTGTGCATGAATCACAAAAGATTGGTTTGCAGGTGCAGCAGGCTATCAAGAAGGCAAAGGGAATGTTGGCCTTCATTGCTAGAGGGATTGAATTTAAGAGCAGGAAGGTTATGCTGCAACTATACAGGGTACTGGTGAGGCCGCACCTGGAGTACTGTGTGCAGTTCCGGTCTCCTTACTCGAGGAAGGATATACTGGCTTTGGAGACAGTGCAGAGGAGATTCACCAGGTTGATTCCAGAGACGAGGGGGTTAGACTATGAGGAGAGATTGAGTCGCCTGGGACTGTACTCGCTAGAATTCAGAAGAATGAGAAGAGAATTATGAAAGGGATAGTTAAGATAGAGATAGGAAAGTTGTTTCCACTGGTGAGGGGAGTAGATTTAGGACGGAGATGAGGAGGAACTGCTTTTCCCAGAGAGTGGTGAATCTGTGGAATTCTCTGCCCAGGGAAAGCAGTGGAGACTACTTCAGTAAATATATTTAAGACAAGGTTGGATAGATATTTGTGTAGTAGGGGAATTAAAGGTTATGGACCTTGGGGTCCGAGTCCATAGGACACTCAAAGTTGCTACACAGGTTTATTTCTCTCTCCCCGTTCCTCTCACAATCACTCCTTGCCCACTCTCCATCTTCCTCTGGTGCTCCCCTCTCCCTTTCTTTCCCCCTAGGCCTCCCGTCCCTTGATCTTCCCCCTTCTCCAGCTCTGTGTCCCTTTTGCCAAACAAATTTCCTGCTCTTAGATTCATCCCTCCCCCTCCTGTCTTCATTTTGGATCTCCCCTCCCCCTCCCATTTTCAAATCTCTTACTATCTCTTCTCAGCCCAAAACGTCGACTGTACTTCTTTCTATAGGTGCTGCCTGGCCTGCTGCATTCCACCAGCAGTTCGTGTGTGTTGCTACACAGATTGACTCTGTGGTTAAGAAGGCATACAGTGTATTGATGTGGAATTGAATTTAGGAGCCGAGAGGTAATGTTGCAGCTATATAGGACCCTGGTCAAATCCCACTTGGAATAATGTGCTCAGTTCTGGTCGCCTCACTACAGTAAGGATGACTTGATAGAGGTGTACAAGATGATGAGAGGCATTGATTGTGGGGATAGTCAGAGGCTTTTTCCCTGGGCTGAAATGGCTGCCACGAGGACACAGGTTTAAGGTGCTGGGGGGTAGGTACAGAGGAGATGTCAGGGGTAAATTTTTCACTCAGAGAGTGGTGAGTGTGTGGAATGGGCTGCCGGCAACGGTGGTGGAGGCAGAAACGATAGGGTCTTTTAAGAGACTTTTGGATAGGTACATGGAGTTTAGAAAAATAGAGGGCTATAGGTAAGCCTAAGTAGTTTCTAAGGTAGGGACATGTTCGGCACAGCTTTGTGGGCCGAAGGGCCTGTATTGTGCTGTAGGTTTTCTATGCTTCTATGTTAATTTGCAGATGCTGGAAATCCAAAGCAACACACACAAAATGCTGGAGGAATTCAGTGGGCCAGGCAGCGTCTGTGGAAAAGAGTTGATAGATGACGATTCGGGCCAAGACCTTTCATGGGGTCATAATATTTTTTTCTTATTTTTTTACTCCTTGTGTATTTATCTATTTAATTCTAAATATCTTATTGTAATTTATAGTGTTTAAAATTATGTATTGCATTGGACTGGTACCGCAAGACAACAAACTTCACGACATATGCCGGTGATACTAAACCTGATTCTGTATCTATAAGGTAGCACGATCTTTGCGATAAAATGTTTATCGATAAAGTAACAAAACTATGCGATCGGCCATCCATTCACCCGCCCCATTCGGGGAGGGAGGCGGGACATGTCCCCCCCGCGCCCGTCAATCATGACGTCGCGGCGCCGCGGCGTGCGGTGACGTCATTGCGTCACATGAGCGAGCGGCGCTCGGCCGCCGGACGGGCAGGTAGGTGGGTGCTCCCTTCTCCCTCTCAGCCCCGCTCGGGCTTCCAGCGCCCCGGCGCCGGGGTCGGCGGGCGAACCTGCCCCCTGCTGTGCACGGGAAGATCCCGGCGGGGAAGGGGAGGAGTCTGTGGGGCTCGGAGGCGCAGTGCGCAGGCGCGGGGGGTCGGCCCCGGAGCTGGGCGCGGATCCGCGGATGGGGGCGAGCCACGTCGGCTGTGCATTGGGGGGGAGACCGGCTGACAGGAGGCGAGGCCTCGGCAGTGTTGCAGGAGCGGAATCCGGCGCAACAGCACCTTCGATGGGTCGGTTTCCCGACCGCAAGGAATTGTGGGCAGCAATCCCAACACCCTTTGGGCGGAATGGTCCAAGTTCAATGCCAACCCTCTGATCCAGCCCTAGTTCTCCGGAGTTAAGAGGCAGGGGCTCTGCCTACCGCGGTGTCTCCACCCATTCCAAGTGATATTAAGGCCATTTCCCACCCGGTTTGCAGCTTTAAGTGACGTTGGCCTTGGGGAGGGGGAAATATTTGCACCCTCTCACACCTACCGTATTCCCTCAGCAGAGCTCGGAAGTGAGGCGTAGATGGGCAGGAAACCTGCCGTTGCTGGCAGAAGGACTCACTTGATTCACCGGGACTCGCACGTCCTTGGCCTCTCACCCATGGAGGGCGGGAGCAGTCTGACCGGGGACCTCCATCTCTGTTCTGTGTGTGGCCTGGGCTTCCACCATTCAGCTGAGGCCGAGGATCACATGACTGTGCACACCAAGGAGGAGCGGTGGTACGAGTGCAACATATGTGGCAAGGCCTGGCTCTACCCTTGCCTGCTGGAGGCCCACCAGCGGGTCCACACTGGGGAGAAGCCTTTCGTCTGCCCTGTCTGTGGGAAGGGCTTTACCCAGTCCAACAACCTGCTGGAGCATCAGCGCACCCACACTGGAGAGCGCCCCTTTGTCTGCCCTGAATGTGGAAAGTGTTTCGTCCAGTCCTCTGGCCTCCTGCAGCACCGGCGCACCCACACTGGGGAGCGGCCCTTCTCCTGCCCCGTCTGCGGCAAAGCCTTCGCCCGCTCCTCCAGTCTGCTGGAGCACCAGGCTGTGCATAGCAAAGAGAAGCCTTTCACCTGCTCCGAATGTGGGAAGGGCTTCACCCGCTCCTCCAGCCTGCTGGCCCACCGCACTGTCCACACCGGCGAGCGGCCCTTCACCTGCCCCGAGTGCGGCAAGGGCTTTGCCCAGTCATCCCACCTGATGGAGCACAGGAGGATCCACACTGGCGAGCGCCCCTTCACCTGCCCCATCTGCGGCAAGGGCTTCACCCAGTCCTGCAACCTCCTGCAGCACCAGCGGGTCCACACCGGGGAGAGGCCCTTCACCTGCCCCGTCTGCAAGAAGGGCTTCACCCACTCCTCCAGCCTCCTGCTCCACCAGCGCATCCACACCGGGGAGAAGCCCTTCACCTGCTCCGTCTGCGGCAAGGGCTTCAACCGCTCCTCCAGCCTGCTGGCCCACCGCACTGTCCACACTGGCGAACGGCCCTTCACCTGCCCCGAGTGCGGCAAGGGCTTCACCCACTCCTCCAGCCTCCTGGCCCACCAGACCATCCACACCGGCGAGCGGCCCTTCATCTGCCCTCAGTGTGGCAAGAGCTTCACCCACTCCACCAACCTCCTAAAGCATAGGAGGGTCCATCAGGGGGCAAAACAGCCCGCAGACAGAGAGCCTCCCCCTGCCAGCTCTGCCAGCCTAGGGATGGGGATTCCGGGAGGGGCAGCACCGGGGAACCTAGCCTGCTGAGGCTCGAGGAGGCTGTAGCGGTGTTTTGAATAAATTACAAATTCTGTGCCACATGAGACAATGATCGTCAACCTGATTCTCACCTTGCTTCCCTGAAGGTCTGGGCACCCCTTCACAGGAAGGGTGCTGTCCGGATTCCAGGGCATGTGCTGCTAGGAGAGGCCAGACAAACTTGGGTTGTTTTCTCTGGAGCGGTGGAGGCTGAGGGGAGACCTGGTGGAGGTTTGTAGGATTATGAGAAGCGTAGATGGTCAGAATCTTTGCGCAGGGTAGAAGTGTTCCCCCCCCCCACCCTTGTTTCCATCCCTCCTGCAGAAGGGTGGGGGTGCTATGCCAGTAAGAGAAATCGATGTTGAGGTCGGAGGCTACCCAGACGGAATATGAGGTTGCTCCTCCATCCTGAGGGTGGCCCCACCTTGACGCAAGAGGTGTCCGTGGGTATCGGAATCGAAACGTTTGGCCACTGGCAAGTCACGCTTTTGGCGGATGGTGCAGAAGAGTTCCCCCGATTTACGTTGGGTCTCACCATTGTGGAGGAGGCTGCATCGGGCACTCCGACCGGCCTTTGGCCTTCCCTGACTGGATGATTGACTTAGCTTCTGTCAGTCTCTGGCAGTGGGTTCAGCTGCTCACACACACTCTGGGTGAAGGAGGACCCCCCCCCACCCCTCAGAATCTTTTGCCCCTTCCTCTGTAACTGTTTCTGTTCTGTGAGACTCACAAATATTATTGCAGTTGCAGAGAAAGTGAAGTAAAGTGCAAGGGCTGCGATGGAATAGACTGGGAGACCAAGATTAATTTTCAGCATACTGGCATTCTCCCCTATCTATAGGTCTCACAGTTTTATGTACTTTAATTGTGTCACCTTCTAACCTCCACCACTCCTGGGAGAACAAGACAACCTCTCAGGTCTCTCCTCGTAACAGACCAGGAAGGATCGTATCTCTTTGATGTGCTGTGACTTCACCAGAAGAGGTCGGGGGACAGTGGAAGGTCGCAGAGATGTACGAGCCTCTGCTGCCAGAGGAACACAGGCAGGGCTGTCGACCAGCATTGTAACTGCTTCTTCCTGATGTAAACTGCTGGCCACGGTTCTGAACGAACCCTGGACCCTCCCTGTGAATAAACTCATTGAAACCATGACCGCTGACTTGTTCTGATAGAGTGAGCGTGGTGTTTCATAAAAGTGCAGAGGCGGTGCCCTTTCCTGTCTGGGTGGCTCTGCTGGGAATCTTGCTCCGGGCCGGGGTGGACTCAGAAATTGGTTTGGTGAGAGCTGGGCAATGGTGGCAAGTTTTACCCAGAAGGCCATGCAGTGCAGAAACTGCCCTATAGATCCAATGAACACTGACAAAGCCTTCCCCTCCCCAACTCTGAATAGCCACAGGAAGGAATAAAACACATTCGGGAAAAGTTGGTCATTTAACTTGGGTTTGTCGTCACAGGTACTGAGATACAGTGAAAAACTTGTCTTGCATACAGATAATTCCATAACAACAGTGCTTTGAGGTAGCACAAGGAAAAACAATAGCAGAGTGCAGAATAAAGTGTTACAATTACAGAGAGAGTGCATTGCGGGCAGAGAATAAAGTGCAAGCGTCAAATGAGGTAGAGTTGTGAGGTCAATAATCTGTCTTATTGAATTGGGGAACTACTCAGTCGCCTTATGACAGTAGGGTGGGAGCAGTCCTTGAGCCTGGTGGAACGAGCTATCAGGCTGTAGTATGTTCTGCCGGATGGGAGGGGTGAAGAGAGAATGTCCGGGGTGGGTGCGGCCTTTGATTATTCTAGCTGCTTCACCAAGAGAGCGGGAAGTCCGTGGAGAGGAGGCTGGTTCCCGTGATGCACTGAGCTATCTCCACAGCTCTCTGCGGTTCCTAGTCGTCTCGGGCAGAGCAGTTGCCACTCCGAACCCTGATGCAGCTGGATAGGATGCTTTCGGTGGTGCGTCTGTAAAAATCAGTCAGGCTTCCCTCAGCCTTGCGAGGAAGTTGGCGAGCTCTCTTGCCCGTGATGGCTGCTGGGGACGCTGATACCTGGGCAGCTGAAGCTCTTGGCCCTCTCACCCTCAGCAGGCGGGAGTATGAGAATACAGGAGCCCAGGACAGATCCTCTGAAATGGGGACTTGGGGCAGCTCACTCTTTCCACCGCTGAAGGTGAAGGGACCAGGTGACTTGTACCCGAGTTTGAGGTTAGAAAGTGTACTCTATGATAGAGGGCCTTACAGAGCATCCCAGGGTTGCAAACTGCCAACTTCGGGACACCCTGACTTACAAGCGAGCTCCCATTTCGAGTGCCACATCCCTACGCACGGCAACCAGCATGCTCCCTTTCTTGCTCCACTGCCATTAAGATTCAATTTGTTTCGTCTGATTTCCGGCACACGAGTGCAAAGGAGGATGAGGTCATTGTCATTCCAGATCGGATGCTGCCACAGAAAAGGCCATGATACGATAAAGAAAGCAGTTATAATAAAACACAATAGATGTAAATACATGATAGATTTATGGTATGTCCATAAAGTGGTGCCTGTGCATAAGGTGACTGCCGGCGATGGTGAGGTGGTTGGGCTAAGTGGGTGATCTGTCTTGCTGCTTTCTTGTTTGTCCTTTCTTACAGTCCGATGTGCTTCTGATGCCAGACATCACCGTGGAGTTACAAATACACTCACTGGCCACCTGTCCGCTTGTGGTGACCCGGTTAGCTCCTACCTCCGATATCACCGGCGCCTTGGCTGGTTAGGTATCTGCACGATCGAGCTGCTGTACAGGTGCACCCAAACAACATGTGTCAGGAGTGACCTTTGCACGTCTTCTGCCTCGTGAGTGAAATCATGAGCTGAACAACAGTACTCGGTGGGAGGGGAGGGACGAAAATGCTGACTGGTGAGAAAGCGGAGGTGGGTAGTTGGTCACTGACTGGCAATGCGGAAGTAGATACTGCTCCCTCGCAGACAGATTTAGGTCCATGTGGAGTGAGCCCGCGGCTAAAACGGCAGATTTCTCGGATAGTGAGTGAGACTGTGACCTTTATAGCAGAAAGTAGAGAGTAATCGTTTAGGAGGGTCTTGTTGTAGCCAGTAACTGGGCATTGGAGGGACTTATGGAGATGGGGAATGGTGTAGGTCACTGGTTAGTGGGGGGGGGGGGTGCTATAGAGGAAGGGATCACAAATGGGGCAGGGTGAAGGCAGAGCGGCGTTCACCAAGACAAGAAGCACAATCGGGGCAGGAGAGTCTTACAAGGGGGGAGGTGTGGAGATGGTTACAGAGATAGGGATCAGTTTAAGGATTAGAGGGATTACAGAGTTTATAGGGAAGGGAACAGGAGGGTTTATCAAAAAAGGGAGATTTACAGGGACTAGAAGGTGTTAAAGAAGGGAGGGAGGGGCCAGAGATGGTAAGAGGCACAGGGAAAAGGTGGCAATGAAAGGGAGTGTTTGGGGGTGGAGGAGGGCTATAGAGATGGGGCTCACAGAGATGCAGGGATATAGAGGAGGACGAGGGTCACAAAGACGGAGTGGTGTGGGGCGGAGGAAGTCACAGAGGCAGGAAGGAATGGAGGGGCTGGAGGAACTAACGTGGGGACCAGAGGGGTTCACAGAGACAGTGAGGGGACTGTGTAGGAACCAGAAGGTTACACAGATTGTGAGTGGTTTAAGGGTGGAGGGGATCATAGATGGAGAGGGCTTGAGGGTGGAGGAGGTAAGAGACAAGGAGGGGCGTAGAAGCCAGAGGGGGCACAGATGCGGAGGGGTGTAGTGGCCGGAGAGAGTCACAGAGGCAAGGAATAGGGGAGGGGAGTGTCACTGGAATGTAGGAGGCAGAGGTGGTTACGGCAATGGGGAGGGGCCAGAGGGATTACAGATATTAGTAAAGGTGGGGGGGGGGTGGTGGCAGTTCACAGAGACAGGAAGAGATGTAGATTGGAGGAAGATACAGAAACTGGGAGGGGCTGGAGGAGGTCACGATCGGGGAGGGGTGGAGGGACTGGAGGACGAGCGAGGCATTTTCAGGATGGCTTAAGAAAATGATTTGAAGTATGCATCTTGCTGGGGGCAGTATCGGGTGGGGTAGTTAATGGTTGCAGAAAAGGCTATTTTCTCTGGGTGGAGCCTATAGTTTGGGAGGAACATTTTTCACAGCCTGCAGGAAGGGATTTGCATGTTTGCAGGGTGATTCTTTGCATTTTGGGCATGGTCTGTGTTTTCAGGAGTCGCAGTTCAGAGTGGGGGCCCTTTTGGGGTTAGAGTTGGGTATTTTTAGGAGAGAATTGGATTGGTTTACTGAGGTACAGTGGAATCTTTCCTATGCATTACAGTTCAAACAGATCGAACGATTACACAGTCCATTGAGGTAATACAGGTAGACAATACGGAGTGCAGAATAAAGTGCAAATAACTTCATTATCAGAGTACAGTCCTGACATTCTCTTTTTTTACGGGCATACTATAACCGAATCAATGAAAGGCCGCACCACGGGCGAACAGCCAGAGTGCAGAAGACAACAAACTGGGCAAACACAAAAAGAAAGATAACCACAATAAATAAACAAAGCATGTTGAGAACATGAGGTGAAGAGTCCTTGAAAGTGAGTCCATAAGTTTCGAGAACATTTCAACAATGGGGCAAGTGAAGTAACCACCTTCTGTTCAGGAGCCTGATGGTTGAGGGATAGTTACTGCTCCTGTACCTGGTGGTGTGAGTCCTGAGAATCCTGTACCTTCTTCCTGATGGCAGCAGTGAGAAGTGAGCATGACCCGGGTGGTGGGGGTCCCTGCTTTCCTGGGGCAGTGTTTCATGTAGATGTGCTCAATAGTGGGGAGGGCTTTACCCCGCGATGGACTGGGCCCTATCCACTACACCTTTTGTAGGATTTTCCGTTCAAGGGCAGTGGTGTTTCCATACCAGCCGGTCAATACACTCTCCACCACACATCTATATACATTAGTAGAAGTTTTAGATGTCATGCTGAATCTTCGCAAACTCCTAAGCAGAGGCGTTGCTGTGCTTTCTGCGTAGTTGCACTTACGTGCTCGGTCCAGGACGCCAAGGAATTTGAAGTTGCTGACCCTCTCCACCTCCTGAAGGTCTCGCTGACATTGAGTGAGATGTTGCTGTTATGACACCACTCAGCCAGATTTTCAATCTCCCTCCCATGTGCTGATTCATCACCACCTTTGATTTGGCCAATGTCGTTACTTAAATTTGCCCTTGGAGCTGTGCTGGGCCTCCAAGTCCTAAGTGTAAAGTGAGTTGCGCAGGGGGCTAAACACACAGCCCTGTGGTTCACCTGTGCTGATGGAGACCGTGGAGGAGATGTTGTTGCCAATCCCAACCGACTGGGGTCAGCATGGGAGGAAATCGAGGATCAGTTTTCACAAGGAGGTATTGAGGCCCAGATTCTGAAGCTTAGTGATGAGTTTTGAAGAAATAATAATATTGAATTCCGAGCTGCGGTTGATAAAGAACATCCTGCCCGGATGTTCCAGGCTTGAGATGTATGTCATCTGATAGGGTTGTGATGGGGACAAGCTCCCACTGCCTATTAAATTCTCCCAATGGTGTGTGTCTCAAATAGCCTCTGACAACCAAGTCCAGTTCCTGGCCTTCACGTGCGGCTTAGCTACTAAGCCCCGCGGAACAGTTTCTACTGACAGGAGAAGGGGCAAAGTTGGGTCACTGGTGCCTTAAAGCCAGTCGCTTCCGGCAGACGGGGCTCATCAGCCATGTTTGGCAGCTCATCCAGGAGAAGGAAAACTCTGATCTCAAACCTCCGCTGCCTTGCGGCCAGACCCACTCACGGGGAGAGAGTCGGGAGTGAACCCCCAAGGGAAATATCCGGAGCTGGAGTCCCTAAGGCAGCCCTACGTTGAGTTCAATGTTGACTGGCAACTCCTGGTGCACAAACTGTATCGGTCTCTGCCGTTCCTTTGGGTTCATCAGCTGCGTGGAGAGGGGACTGCCCAAGCTTGCGTATCTAGACAGCTAGGTCACAACGGCCATAGTCATCTCTGACCGATGGAGGCCTCAGATAAGACTCTGATAATAGAAATCTACAGCACAGTACAGGCCCATAGGCCCACAATGTTGTGCCGACATTGTAAGCTACTCTAGAAAGTGCCTAAAATTTCCCTACTGCATAGTCCTCTATTGTTCTGAGCTCCATGTACTAAGAGGCTCTAAAATACCCTATTTTATCCACCTTCACTGCCAATGCTGGCAGTGTATTCCACGCACCCGCCACTCTCTGTGTGAAAAACTTAACTCTGACATCCCCTCTGTACCTAATTCCACGCACCTTAACATTATGTCCTCTCACGTTAGACATATTGACTCAGGGAAAAAGCCTCCAGCTATCCACGCAATCAATACTTATCATCATCTTGTACACCTCTATCAGGTCACCTTACACCCTCTGTCGCTCCAAAAAGAAAAGGCCAAGATCATTCTACCTATTCTCATAAGGTACGCCCTCCAATCCAGGCAACATCCTTGTAAATCTCCTCAGCACTCTGTCTATAGTATCCACATCCTTCCTGTAGTGAGGTGACTAGAACTGAGGACAGTACTCCAAGTGGGGTCTACCAAGGTCTGATATAGCTGTAACATTACCTCACAGCTCTTGAACTCAATCCCACGGTTGATGAAGGCCAACACACCATATGCCTTCTTAACAACACTGTCAAACAAGTGTAGCAGCTTTGAGTGTCCTATCGACATAGACCTCAAGACTCTCTGATTCTCCACAATGCTGAGAATCTTACCATCAATATTATATTCTGTGTTCAAATTTGACCAACCAAAATGAACCACCTCACACTTACCTGTGTTGAACTCCATCTGCCACTTTTCAGCCCAGTTCTGCGTCCTATCAATGTCCCGCTGTAATCTCTGACAGCCCTGCACACTATCCACAACACCCCCAACCTTTTGTCATCAGCAAACTTACTAACCCATCCCTCCATTTCCTCATCCAGGTCATTTATAAAATTCACCAAGAGGAAGGGTCCCAGAACAGATTCTTGCAGAATATCACTGGTCACCATCCTCCATGCGGAATACAAACCATCTACAACCACCCTTTGCCTTCTGAGGGCAAGCCAATTCTAGATCCACAAAGCAATGTGTCCTTGGATCCCATCGCTCCTGACTTTCTGAATGAGCCTCACATGGGGAACCTTATCAAACACCTTACTGAAATCAATAAAAACAACGTCCACTGCTCTACCTTCATCAATGTGTTTAGTTACATCCTCAAAGAATTCAGCCAGGCTCTGAAGGACCGACCTGCCCTTGACAAACCATTCGGCCTGACCCTAATCAAGTTATGTCTCTCCAAATGCTCATAAATCCTGCCGCTCCGGATCTTTTCCAACAACTTGCCCACCACTGAAGTAAGACCCACTGGTCTATCATTTCCTGGGTTATCTCTACCACCTTTCTTGAACACAGGAACAACATTTGCATCCCTCCAATCCTCTGGTACTTCACCCGTCCCAATTGATGATGCAAAGATCATTTCCAGAGGCTCAGCAATCTCTTCCCTCGCCTCCGACAGTAGCCTAGGATATATCTCATCTGGTCCCAGCGACTTATCGATTTTAATGCCTTTCAAAAGCTCCAGCACATCCTCTTGTTTATATACACAAGCGTTTCAGTCTGCTGTAAGTCATCCCCACAATCGCTAAGGTCCTTTTCCCTGGTGAATACTGAAGCAAAGTATTCATTAAGTACCTCCACTACCTTCTCCGACACCACGCACACGTTTTCACTTCCGCATCTGATTGGTCCTATTCCCACACGGCTCCTGCTCCTGCTCCGCATCTGATTGGTCCTATTCCCACACAGCTCATCCTCCTGCTCTTCACGCACTTGTAGAATGCCTTGGGGTTTTCCTGAATCCTGTCCGCCCAGGCCTTCACATGGCCCCTTCCAGTTCTCCTAATTTCATTCTTGAGCTCCATCCTGGCTTTTCTAGGGCTCCAGCAGTATCTAGTTTCTAGAACCTTTCTTAAGCTTTTCTTTTCTTCTTAACTAGACTTTCTACATCCTTTCCACACCATGGTTCTTTCACCCTACCATCCTTTCCCTGTCGCAATGGAACATTCCTATGCAGAACTCCCTGAACATTTGCCACATTTCTGCCGTGCATTTCACTGAGGATAATAAATGTTACTTTGAACTTGGTTTGAGTGAAGAACCAATGAGGTGGCATCTGCTGTGGACATGTTGTGCCATTGGGCAAAATGGAGCCGATCCAAGTCACCTCCCAGTTGATACATTTCATCACCAACTTCTCTTAAAACTTTTCATCACCGCGGATGTAAGATGTACGGGGTGATAGATCTTAGGCACCTGCTTGAAACAGTTGGTGTCTCATTCTGCCGAAGCGGGAGGTTAAAGATTTGGTCGGTGAAAACTCCAGCAACTGAGCAGCACTCGCCCAGGTTCCCCATCTGGGCCGGATGCTTTCCGTGGATTCACCCTCCTGGAGGCCGCTCTCACATCGGCTTCAGAGACCGGAATGGCGGGATCATCGGGGACTCTGGGAGTCCGTGTTGTTTTCACGGTCAAAGCGAACACAAAGGGCATCGAGCTCAGCTGGGAGTTGAACCCCTGTTGTCGCTTGATTTTACTTTATAGGAAGTGAGAGTATTTAGGCCCTGACTCTACTGACGAGCGTTCTTCGTTGACCCGGGTTTAGACCGGGACTCCACGTCGCCCGGAGATCGTGCCGAGTCCTCCTGTAACTTTCTTGGTCGCCAGACTTGAATGCCGCTGATCCGGTTCTCTCCAAGTAGATTGCGGGTCTCCTAGTTCATCCGGGGCTGCCGGTTGGCGGGCGGCTCTGAGTGATTGCGGGGACACACTCGACTCCGATTGTGTTTTTTATATAAGATCGGTGACAACCGTGGAGTATAAATTGGGAAAGTGCAGTGCAGGCAGATAGTAAGGTGCAGGATGGCAGCGTGTGAGGAAAATCTATCGTACTAGGAGAGCGTCTAGTAGTCATATAACTACAGAGAAATGCCGTCTTTGAGCCTGTGGTGTGTGATTCTGGCTGATAGGAGGGTGGGTGGGTACGAGAGGCGGTGGAGAAAGGGGGGGGGAGTCTTTGATTATTCAGGCTGCTTTACTGAGGCAGCGAGAAGTGTGGACCGAGTCCGTGGAGAGAAAACCGGCCTCTGTGTGCGGAGCTGGAACCCACAACTCGCCGCAGTTTCTGGCGGACACGCACGGAGACTTTAGCCGCGATGCATCCATATGAATTCCCGGGGCCGATCGGGGCATGACACGTATCTTTAGAGCCCTGAGGAGGCACAGGGGTCGGTGGGCAAGTGATTTGGCCCGGGATACGCCGTTAGCGATGCTCACTCCTCGGAATTTCAATTCTCAATCTTCTGCATGTGCGCATTTCTGATCGCGCCAGCACCATTACACTTATTTATTGAACTGTATGTCCTATATGCCGTTCATGTTAACTTGAATATCTACAATTTTTAATTACCTGTCAATACTATTGTGTTAATATCATTATCATTTAATGTGTTGCATGTGAGAATCTATATCGCGTTGTGCACCGTGGTCCGAGCGGACGCTATTTCATTTGAAGGTACACGTGTGTCTGCTCGAATGTCAATCAACTTGACCTTGAACGTGAACCCCGCCCCCACTTCATGAACATTAACGTCCAACTCTTCTGCTTTGCAGACACTGAAGATAGTTTTATTAATTGAGGTGCGGCCCACTACGGTGGCATCACCCACAAAGTTGCGGAGTTACAGAAGAACCTGGCCACGAGTGCTCAGAGAACAGGGGGTCGAGGGGCTCAGCCTCGCGGGGCACCCGTGTCCAGGAGGGTGGTGGTGGCGGACCCTTCGTTTTGGTCTGTTGGTCAAGTGTCCGGTTGCAGAGGGAGGTGCTGAGTCCGGGTTCTCGGAGTTTGGTGAAGAGAATGGGTTGCTTTACCAAAATAAGAATCAGTCTTAATATCACCAACATGTGTCGTGACTCGTGATAACCTTACGGCAGCTGTACAATGTGGTACATGATAATATAGAAACAAAAGGAATTACGGTAATTAGATGTGTATATTGGGTAGTGACGCGTCCAATGTGGTAATGTAGTGGCTGGTGATTATCGCTCTCACTTTCAGCTTCCACCGCTGGTTCACAGTCTCGCGAAAAGGGGAGCTGAATGTGTCAGTCTCTCCCTGCCAGTACGTAGCCTCTCCGACAGCAAGCCCCATGTAGTGCCTCCTCGCCGGCGACACACGGAAAATGAACTCCTTTCGGACTCCGGCTGAACGGGGGAGGAGGTCTGGCCCCTGCACACCTAGCACGCAGGCCCTACGGTGTGTGGACACGCCCCGGTGCTCGTGAACCAGACCCCATCTGTGGGTAAATAGCACCACTGCCTTGTGGGCAGCCTCGGGAGTGACGAAGGCTACGGGAGTAGATTCGGAGTGGAGCGCCAGAGACGGCTGGACGTCATTGAACATCCTTCCGGCAGCTCCTGCAGCCAAGCTGGTGCCAAACTTATTGGTTTCCTCTCAAACTTATAAACTTTCTTCTGGACTGGTGAGGTCCGAGAGGGGCATCTTGTCTGGGCATCTCAGGATCTCCATACCTTCCGCCCAGGCTTGTGATGGTGATCATCACCCATTGTCCTTCGAGACAGACGGATGCCGACCATTAAATAGTTAAGTAGTGCGTGCCTTCAGGCTCCTGTACCTCCTTCCTGATGGTAACAGTGAGAAGAGAGCATGTCCTGGATGATGGGCGTAATCTTCCTGAGGTCTTGGACACGACGGAAGCTGGTGCGCACGATGCCTAAGTTCACAACTTTCTGCAACTAACTTCAATCCTGTGCAGCCCCCCCCCCCCATACCAGACGGAGATGCAGCCAGACAGAATGATCTCCGGTGGAAGTTTTCGAGTGTTTTAGGTGACAAACCAAATCTCCTCAAACTCACAATTAAACATCCATTCTTTATAGCTGCATCGATTTGTAGCGCCAGGGAGATGGCGTCCGCCATAGACCTGATGATTTAGTGAATTTTATTCCATTTCGTTGAGGCAGGGGCTAATATCCTCCAGGGGTTCAGATTTGATCTCATCCCTACCTCCACTGAACGATATGTCAATTCCCCGCATAGCCCCGCCTACCCTGTCTTCTATTGGCTATCACCGACTGGTGGGCATCGATTCGGTCCAACAGCTCCGAGCAGGTTACGCTTCCCACGTTTCCCTCTCCTGATTGGTCCGTAGGTGCAAAGGGGCGGTCGTCTCGACGAGCTCTGTGTGTGGGCAACTTCACGCAAGCGCAGTCGACGCCGAGCTCATTGAACGCTGCAATGGAAGTGGAAAAGTTTCTAAATGGTTTCCCGTAAAAAAAAAAGAATCCTTCGTGAATGGAGTGGAACCGAAGGAGAAGAGCGTTTATTGTGTCTGCCCTCACGTCCGCCCGTCAACCGACCTTACGTGCTTCCCGCGAACAGAAATGAGCCGCCAACCAATCGGCAGGGCTGGCGACGGGGACTTCCAGCCAATCGGGAGGCGGGTTGGGAGGGTTCCCCGATGCGATGACGTCATGGGCGCAGGCCGCTGGCTGCCTTCATTGTCTGATATAGGGGGGCAGGGCGTATTTGCGCCTTGACGGCCTCATAGTTGTGTTTTAAATGCTCTCGGCGAAGAAATGCAGCCGGATGGTTAAGGAGATGGTTGGATTTGTTGCATTGCATCGGAATTCGGTGGCCGGGACTGTACACAGCGGGTCCCGGGACCGCTGAGAATTGAGGGGGCGGGGGGGTTGCAAACTAGTGTGGAACCAGTTTAAAGGGACAAAGACCTTCCTCCTGCCTCTGCTGTGAGTATCCGGGAAGAGCTTCCCCCCCCCCCCCCACCCCGCTCGACCTCCGCGTTGCTTTGCAATCAAAGCCATCAGCGCCTGCGCCCATGCATTTAAAGGGAAGACCCCCTCCCCCTCGCCGACACCTCCTCTCCCCCGAAAGGGGCTTCCAATTCCGGCCCCCCGCTGACGTCCCACTTCCCCCCACCCTCCCTAAGTAAAGCATTCACTGTCCCGCCCGTCACCGCTCTGTCAGCGCCAACTTTTTCCGTGTTCTCGTTTGCAACGTTACGGCAGGAAGCGCAGCTCGGGCTGTCAAAAAGTTACACAACGGTGGGGATTCCACTCTGAGGCTTTCGCCCTGCTGCGTGGTGGGCTGAAGAGCAGCCTCCGGGACGCGGTGGGAGAAATTGGCCGCAGTTGACATGGATATTTGGGATCATCCCCAGCCTCCGGAGCCTGTCTCAGAGAGGCGGCGGAGCGCTCCCTCCCAATCGCCCCTGCTCGTGGCAAAGCCTCCCTCATCACCGCCGCCCCTCCCGCGGCGAGGCGCTGTCTCAGCTCGGCAGTCGTGGGCGGGTGATGCGGCGGAGCTGGGGGGGGGGGGGTCCCCAAGGAACGAGGGGAGAGACTGTACAAGGTCAGCATAGGGCCCAATACCAGAGGGGTTGCGGACTCCCCATGACCCAGCCCCCGACTGCCCCCTCCACACCTACTCCCATCCCGTTCACCTTCAACAGGAGTTAAAATTAGAACAGTACAGACCCTTCGGCTCACAATATTGTGCTGACCTTTTACCCTAATCTAACCCCTCCCTCCAGTTTTCTTTCATCTATGCGCCTCTCTAAGAGTCTCTTAAATGTCCCTAACGTATCTATCTCTACGCTGCCTATCACTCTTTAAAAAAAACTGACATCCCCCTCTGGACTTTCCATCTTAAAACGATGCCCTCTCATATTAGCCATTTACACCCTGGGGAAAAGGTGTTGCCTCTGCCTTTTATCATCTTATACACCCCTGTCAAGTCACCTCAGCGCTTCTCCGAAGAGTAGAGCCTGAGCTTGTTCAGCCTGTTCTCATGAGACGTGCTGTCCGATCCAACCAGCATCCCGGAAGGACGAGGAAACCACAGAAAGGGTGCAGAGGATGTTGCCTGGATTGGGGAGCATGCCTGATGAGAATAGGTTGAGTGAACTCGGCCTTTTCCCCTCAGAGCGACGGAGGATGAGAGGTCACCTGATAGAGGTGCATAAGATGATGAGGGGCATTGATCATGTGGATAGTCAGAGGCTTTTTTCCTGAGGCTGAAATGGCTAATGTGAAGGGGCACAGTGTTAAGGTGCTTGGAAATGGGTACTGAGGGGATGTCAGGGGTGAATTTTTTATGCAGAGAGTGGTGAGAGCGTGGAATGGGCTGCCAGCGACAGTGGTGGAGGCGGATACGATAGGGTCTTTTAAGGGACTCTTAGATAGGTACACGGAGCTCAGAAAAATAGAAGACTATGCGGTAGGGAAATTCTAGGCAGTTTCTAGAGTAGGTTACATGGTAGGCACAACTTTGTGGGTCAAATGGCCTGTAATGTGCTGTAGATTTCTAAGTTCTGTGTTTCTAAACCTCCTCTGCACTTTCTCTAAAGCCTCCACATCTTATAACGAGGCTGCAAGTGATCCTGGAGCCATAGAGAAGTACAGCACAGAAAAAGGCCCTTCAGCCCATCTACTCCATGCTGAAATCTTTCAGGAAGGCCAGCTGATGCAGTCAAGGATGCCTGTTTTGTTGACAGCGAGGATAGCTTGTGGTGATCTCAGTAACCTCTCCATCTGCTTCCTGTACGCCGGTGCTCTGTGATTTGCGATGCGGCCTGCTACGGCGGCATCGCCCGCAAGCTTCCACGTAGAGAGGAAGCTGAACCTGGCCACTCAGCCACGAGTGAACAGGGAGTCAAGAGGGAACGCAATCGAGGTACCTCAGTGTTTAGAATAATCGTGAGGGTGTCTGTCCTCACCGGTCAGGGTCAGGAAGTCCCGGGTTTGGTTGCTGAGGGAGGCGTTGAGTCTCAGAGTCGGGAGTTTGGTGATGAGTCTGCCTGGAGTTACAGGGTTGATGGCAGAACTGTAATTAATAACCAAGAGTCTGTCGTAGGTGTCTTTACTGTCCAGGTGGTCCAGAGGTGAGGCAGGACTAGGAAATTGGCACCTGGCATTGACCAGTTTAGGCAAATTGCAGCGAGTTGAGGTTTTCCGGAAAGCTGGAAGCAGGTGTGTACCCTGACCAGCCTCTCGAAGCATTTCCCGATGGTGGATTCAGGTGTGAGAGCCACTGGGTGGTAGTCATTAAGGCCGGTTATCCTGCTGTTTGTGGGTAGTGGGCTGAATGCGGTCTGAAAGCAGGAGGGAACCACAGCCTGGAGTGGCGAGAGATTTAAACACCCCCACCAGCTGATCCGCACGGGATTGACAAACACAGCCAAGCACACCATCCGGGCCCAACGCTCTCTGAGGCTTCTCTCTCCACAAGGCCGACCGTGCGTCTGCAACGGTGGCTGAACGTTCAGGTGCACTGGAGATTACCAGGGTAGGTGGCGACGTAAGGTTTCCGTCCGTTGAGAACGGGTTAAGGTGATCGGGAAGGGATGTGCTGTTGTCGGCCGTCCTCGTCTTGGTCCATATACCCTGCCGCGGGTGACGACGACGGCTGCCTGGATTAGAGGGCAGAAGCTGAAAGAAGGAGCTTGTGTTATTTTCTCTGCTGTGGGAAGACCAGATCGAAGTTGATAAGATTGTGAGAGGCCCAGATAAAGATAAGGCGTCTCAGCCCAAAACGTCAACTGTTTGCTCCGCTCCATAGATGTTGCCTGACCTCCAGCACTTCCTGTGTTGCTGTGCAGACAGCCGGTGTCTTTTTCATAAACTCAGGACAGCCCGCCTCTCACGTGAGAGGAGGAATGTTTCACTTCAAGTTTATTGTTATATGGAAAAACTCCCTTAGCTTAAATTTTAAGGAAAAGTGCAAGGCAACTTTTTTTTTAATGGAGGAAATGCTTGGAATATCCTGCTGGGGTGGTGGGGGTGAGATAAAGGCTCTGATATGCAGGCACGCCGGCAGAAGATGGGGGAGCAGAGTTAGCAGGAAAGGGTGAATCCTTTATTCTCCAGAGTGTAGAAGCAGGGAGATTTCGTAGAACTGTACAGAGTTGTGAGGGGTATAGAGAGGGTAAATGCAAGCAGGCTTTCTCCACTGAGGTTGGGTGGGACGACAATCAGAGGTCGTGGGTTAAGGGTGAAAGGTAAAATGTTCAAGGGGAACATGAGGGGAAACTTCTTCACTCAGAATGACCTGCCAGCACAAGTGGTGGATGCGATTTCAGAGAAGTTTGGATAGGTACGTGGATGGGAGGGGTCTGGAGGGCCGTGGTCCCGGTGGGAGTAGGCAGTTTAATGGTCTGGTACAGATGGGTTGAAGGCCCTGTTTCTCAGCTGTAATGCTCCTTGACTCTGAGAGATTGAGTCTTCGCTGTGTTGCCGCTTGTTCTTCTGTAAGCCTGCACTCTCAGACTTTGATCTTCTGTTAGAGAACGCGTACCACCAGGCTGTGGGCAGCTTCTGTCCCACTGCTACACAGACACTACAGCATAGGAAGGGGCCCGGCAACCCACGATGCTGTGTCGGACTGAAGTAAACTAGGCGCTTCTGCCATCTCCCTCCATTCTCAGCAACCCATGTTGCTGTCTGCTTGTGTGGCCACTTCCCAGGAGCCATAAACTTGCACCCTGAGGTCCCTGTGCACATCAGTAGGGACTTACCACTAACTTTGTACGGCCCGTTAACATTTTCCCTCTCAAAGGGGCCACACCTAACCCCCATTGCCGGGACTCGAGGGCCTGAGTTACAGGGGAAGTTGGCTAGGCGGGGGCTTTATTCCTTGAGCTGTGGGGGGATGAGGGGGTGACTTTACAGAAACAGTGTATTTAAAGTGGACAGTTCAATCTTTTCCCCAGAGTAGAGGAGTTGAGAACGAAGGGGGTGTGAAATAGGTTCAGCAAGAGAGAGGAAATATTTAAAAGGGACTTGAAGGCCAACTCTTCTCATCCAGAGGGTAGTGAGTTTACAGAATGAGGGGAAGTGGTTGAGGCAGGTACGATAGTGTCATTAGGAGAAGCAATGGCTTGGAGAGATTGGGCCAAACGCAGAACATTGGGATCAGCTGGGTGGGAACCATGGTTGAGGTGGACTGGTTGGGCTGGAGGGACAGTAGCCATGTTGCTTCGCTGTCCGACCTGCCATCTGTAACTGACCCATACCCTCTGACCTTTCACACACACTAACAACCTCCCGGTCGAGCTCCTTGTAGCCCCAGCCTCCATGCAGCACCGTTTGTCTGTAACGTTCCGGCACACAAAACATAAGATATGGGAGCAGAATTAGGCCATTAGGCCTATTGACTGTGTGCCAATTCCCTCTCCTGTAACCTTTGACAAGCTTACTCATCAGGAACCTCTCACCATCCTCTGTAAATGCACCCAGTGCCTGGGCCTGCACAGTCCTCTGTGACAATGAATTCCACATGCTGACGAAATTCTTCCTTACCCCCATTTTAAAAGAACATCCTTCTACTCTGAGTCTGCGCCCTCCGGTCCTAGGTTCCCCCACGATAGGAAACATCCTTTCCACGCCCACGCTTTCTAGACCCTTCACTGGGTTTGAATGAGCTTCCCCCTCATTCTTTTAAACTCCAGTGAGCACAGGCCCAGAGTCATCAAACACTCCTCTTACGTTAATCCCGGGATCATGCTCTGAACCTCACTGGACCCTATCTCAAGCCAGCAAATCGTTTCTTAGATACCAGGCCCCAAACTCCTGTCAATACTCCCAAGTGCAGTCTGACCCAGTGCCTCATAAAGCCCTGGCATTGCATCCTTGCTTTTATATCCCAGTCCTTTCGAAGTGAAAGCTAACATCCCATTTGCCTTCCTCACCACCGACTCGACCTGCAGATTAACCTTCAGGGAATCCTGCACAACCCAAGTCCCCTTGCACGACTGGTTTCTGGATTCGCTTCCCGTTTAGGAAACAGTGTACGCTTTCATTCCTTCTCCCAAAGAGCATGACCCTACACTCCCGATACTCTGCTCCCTCGGTCACTTCTTTGGCCGTTCTCTGTCCAGGTCCTTCTGCAGACTCTGATCTTCCTCGACACTACCTGCCCCTCCACCTATCAAACTAAAAGCTTTTCACTGCATCTCAGCGCATTGAGCTCCCGAGCTGGGAGACCTCACGCTTGTTCAGGTTAAAATGCAGCTGGCATTTCTCCGTCCTCAGCTGCAACTGTGTATCCTACGTCTCTGTGTATCCTACGATAGTGTTTCCTTACACTCTGTTCACACCTCCAGCAGCCCTGGTATCATCACTTATTTGTTAATTCAGCAGTCTACATTTTGATCCAAATCAATAACGTACACTCCATCGCTACTTTAATAGGGACAGGATTGGACCCAGTCCAGTCTAATGCTTCTCTGGCCCACAAACTTCAAGGCTGGACATGTTCTGTGTTCAGAGATGTTGTTCTGCACACCTCTGTTGTAACACGTGTTTACTTGAGTTACTGTCACCTTCCTGTCAGCTTGAACCAGTCTGGCCGTTCTCCTCCGGCCTCTCATGAACTTTCACCCATGGAACTGCTGCTCACTGGATTTTTGTTTTGTTTTTTGCACCATTCTCTGTAAACGCTAGAGACCAATGTACGTGAAAATCCCAGGAGATGGGCAATTTCTGAGATACTCAAACCTCCCCGTCTGGCACCAACAATCATTCCTCAGTCAAAGTCACTCAGATCACATTTCTTCCCCGTTCTGATGTTTGGTCTGAACCTCTTGGTATCACACACAAGATGCCAGAGGAACTCAGCAGGCCAGGCTGCGCCTGTGGGAAAGAGCAAACAGTTAACGTTTCAGGCCGAGACCCTTCATCAGGACTGAGAAGGATCTCAGGCCTGAACCGTCAACTGTACTCATTTCCATGGATGCTGCCCTGCCTGCCGAGATCCTCCAGCACTTTGTGTGTGTTGCTCGGATTTCCAGCATCTGCAGATTTTCTCTTGTGGTCTCTGCTCCCTCCACACCAATCCTAACCTCACCACCAAACCCACAGATAAGGGGGTCTGGCGAACTGACCTCTACCTTGTTGAGGCCCAGCACCAACTCTCAGTTGCCCTCAAACAGGACCCCACTAAAGAACACCAGGCCATTGTCTCCCCTTATTGACTCTGGGGATCTCCCATCCTCTACCACCAACCTCATAGTTCCCTCACTCTGCACCTTCCATCTCTACCTCCTACCCAAGATCCACAAACCTGCCTGTCCAGGTAGACCCATTGTCTCAGCTTGTTCCTCCCCACCGAACATACCTGCAGACCTCGACCCCCATTCAGTCCCTTCCGATCTACATCCGTGACGTTCACACACTCTGGATCTTTTCAATGATGTCAGGTTCCCTGTCCCCCATCATCTTACTTTTAGTGTGGATGCCCCCTCCTTACACACCTCCATCCCCCATCAGGAAGGCCATAAAGCTCTCGATTTCTTTCTGGAGACCAGACCCCACCACCACTCTCCTCTGCCTGATGGAGCTCTTACTCACTCTGGATAACTTCTCCTTTTGTTTGAAGGAAATGGGAAGAACCGGAGGTGTAGCCATGGGCACTCACATGGGTCCCAGCTACGCCAGCCTGTTTGTCGGCTCCGTGGAACAATTTCTGTTGTAGACGGCTGACCGTCCCGCACTTTTCCTACGCTACATCGATAATGCTTTTCTGCACCCGTGCTGAACTCGTCCACTCCATCGACTTTGCCTCCAACTTCCACGCTGCCCTTAAATTTACCTCCCTCCCCTTTCTCAATCTCTCAGTCTCTGTCTCTGGAGACAGCTTATCTACCAATGGCTACAGTTAACCCACGGACTCTCACAGCTACCTGGACTGTACCTCTTCCCATTTGTAAAAACGCCATCCCCTTCTCCCAATTCCTCCGTCTCCGCCGCATCTGCTTGCAGGATGAGGCTTTTCATTCTAGAACGAAGGAAATGTCCTCCTTTTTCAAAGAAAGGGGCTTCCCTTCCTCCACCATCAACGCTGCCCTCAACCGCCTCTCTTCTATTTTACGCACGTCTGCTCTTGCTATCCCATCCTCCCACCACCCTCCCAAGGGTAGGGTTCCTCTTGGCCAGTCAGCCCAGAACATCCAGAGTACTCTTTTCCATAGGTGCTGCCCGGCCGGCTGAGTTCCTCCCGCATTTTGAGTGCGTGTTGCTCGGATTTCCAACATCTGCAGACTTCCTGTCGTTTGTAGCGGAGCCTCTTGACCATATCGGCGTGGTCGGCCGATTCCATACTTGCATTAACGAGCAGCTAATGCTGAGTGTCTGTCCACTGGAAATGCGGGTGGCGAGTTTGGTCCGGGCAAGTGTGAGGCGTTGGGCTTGGGGAGGGCAAACGTACCCAAGCTCCCGCCAGGGGGCGCATCGGACCCGTGAGTGCTCAACTTGGATGAGGATTCACTCACCCGCAGTCAGCGCCCTTGCACCTGCGCTGTGCTTTTGTACCACTTTATTCTGCACGCATTTTTACCCTCTTATGTGAGTCCCATTTCACCCCCAATATCTATTACCGACGCACCGCGGGAAGCTTCCTATCGCGACACATCGTGGCTCGGTCGGGCGATCGTGCTCCCGGTGGCGCAAGGAGCTGCGGAGATTTGTGGACGCAGCCGAGCCCGTCACGGAAACCAGCCTCCCACTCCCGCGGACCCCGTCTGCACTCCCTGACGCCTCGGCAAAGCAGCCAGCCCGGACGTTCTCTGTCCTCTCTTCTCCCCTCGCAAAAGCCTGAAAGCTCGTCCCGCCGGGCTCCAGGACAGCCCCTGTCCCGCTGTTGAACGGTCCCCGAGATGAATTATTGCCCTTAGCATCTTACTCGTTACCTTGCACCACATCATCCGCCTGCAGGGCACTTTCTCTGTAAATACGATATTTTATTCTGTATTCTGCTGTTTTCTACCTCAATCACGGAGTGAGCCCAGTGTGTGCGTGTCACTGTCACTCGTAGTCTATGATCCTCTCCCGGGAGGGGGAGGGGAAAGCGGCCGGGGTGGGAGCGAGGGGCCTCACCCGTCCCCCAAGCCGATTTCTAACCCCGCTGCGGTTCTTGCTTTGCAGGGCCCGGGATATGGGGAGCCCGGAGCGAGGGCGGCGCCCGGAGCCTCCGCAGGAAGACGAAGGAGGAACGCCGGGCGCCGGCAGGCTGTATATCTGCTCAGGCTGCGGCCTGGCCTTCGGACCGCCCACGGACCAGGGGAGCCACCGGTGCCCGCCCCCCGCCTCCTCCACCCCCGCCGTTGCTTCTGCCCCGCCCTTCCGCTACCTCTTCCCCGGCGGCCCTGGACTGCCGGGCCCCACCTACGCCCTGGGCCAGCCCCTGCGCCTCCTGTGCCCGGCGCCCTCCCCCAGACCCCGCGCTCCCGGGGTCCCCGGTAAGCTCTATCCCTGCGGGGCCTGCGGACGCACCTTTGGGCGCTCCTCAAACCTGGCTCGGCACCGGCGAAGCCACACGGGCGCGCAGCCCTACCAGTGCGCCGACTGCGGCAAGCGCTTCAACTACCCCTCGGAGCTGGAGACCCACCAGCGGGTTCACACCGGCGAGCGGCCCTTCACCTGCGCTGTCTGCGGCAAGGGCTTCACCCAGTCCTCCAACCTGCTGACCCACCAGCGGGTCCACACCGGCGAGCGGCCCTTCACCTGCGCCCTGTGCGGCAAGGGCTTCACCTGCTCCTCCAAGCTGCTGACTCATCACCGGGTTCACACCGACGAGCGCCCCTTCGCCTGCCCCGACTGCGGCAAGGGCTTCAAAAGTTCCAAGGAACTGATGATGCACCAGCGCATCCACACCGGCGAGCGACCCTTCACCTGCGCCCGCTGCGGGAAGCGCTTCACCCGCTCCTCCGACATGCTGACCCACCAGCGGGTGCACACCGACCGCCGGCCCTTCGGCTGCCCGCTCTGCGCCAAGCGCTTCAAGAGCGCCAAGGAGTTGACCCAACACGAACGCGTGCACACGGACGAGCGGCCCTTCCGCTGCACCCGCTGCGGGAAGCGCTTCATGTACTCGTCCAACCTGCTGAGGCACCAGCGTATCCACACCGCCCGGGGCGAGGCCGAGGACCAGGGGCTAGCTGCTGAGGGCTGCTGAGGTAGTGGTGGTTGGGTGGGGAAGGGGTGCGGGGAGGGTGATGGCCAATGTCACCTCCCACCTTTCAGCCGCCAGGAGTGTCAGAGTGCGGGAAGGGGTTAATACCACCTCCCAGTGACGAGGGGACGGGAAGGGGGTTAATGCTGCCTCCCAGCCGCCAGGAGAGTCAGAGTGCGGGAAGGGGTTAGTACCACCTCCCAGTGACCAGGGTGCGGGAAGGAGGGTTGATACCACCTCCCAGCCTCTAGGCGGGGTCGGAATGTGGGAATATTGCCTCCCAGTGACCAGGGCGTGAGGGACAGAGGAAGGGCTTAATACCACCTCCTAGCCACCAGGAGGCGTTTGGGGGAAAAAGAAGGGGTCTCCCAGCCAGCAGAGGTTGTCGGGGTCTCCTGTTGGGTGTTGGGGTCAGGGTCGGGGATTCCATGAATAGATAGTTCACTGGGATGGTAGAAAGACGCTGGAAATGTCATGGGGAGGGGGCTGGAATCCTCTCTTCCACATACACCCCATTTCGCTTCTTCTCCCCCCCCCATGTCCTTGAGTCCCATGCGCCTGTCACTACCCCTCCACCCCTATTCCTCCCCAGTCTTCAGGGAACCACACTCGGACTGTGTACCTGCCCCCGGTGTCTTCCCGAAGCCCGAGGCTCTCCGTCGATCCTGTCTTCAGCCGCCAGGGGGCGCCACCTCCTCCAGTGTCGCGGCATGCCTTGGAAATGTCTGTACTGAAGAGCTGAACTGTGTGCGTCTGACCCAGAGGATAGGGGAGACGGTGCTCCCGGAACAAGCCTGCAGCTGCAATGACCCCTCCCAGTTCCACACTACCACGCTGTACTTGGAGCTGTCTTCCTGGAAGGAATTCCGATCCCCTCCGGAAACTGATGCCCACCGCGGGGGGGGGGGGGGGCGGGGGAGGGATTTCTCCGTGAACGCCGACCTCAGCGTGTCCCCGGGTCCTCCAGAGGAGTCGGCACGGACAATGTTTCCAAGTCGGACTCCCGGTAGCCGCCCTCACCTGCAGAAGAGCAGCTGGCCAATCCTTGCTGTTGGCCGGGTCTTCCCGAGGTCCTCCCTCGGTGTATAGTTAATGTACAGAGAGGCCCAAAACAGATGTAACTGCTGATGTTTTTTTTTCAGAAATTAAATTTAAATTTAAACTACCGATGCATCGTCTTCAAGATTGTTCAATGTCATTTCCAATACCCCAGTATAAAGGAGAAAGATAATCGTAACAGCGGATCCGATACAGCCCCCCCCCCCAAGAAAAAATACAGTAAGAATACAGAAAAGTTTTTAAGAAACACAAAATAAATATAAAATTATGTAGATGGATTGTACGCCCATAAAGTGACGCCAGGCACGGGAGTTAAGACAAAGAGGTGACAAAGGAAATAATAATGGGGGTGGGGTATTGATCGGCCTGACTGCTTGGGGAAAGTAACGGTTTATGGTGGTGGTGGCGTGGACCTCCCTGATAGGAGGAGGAGAAAGAGTCCGTGAACAGGGTGGGTGAGATTCTTCATGATGTTCCGGCTCCTTTCTGTATATGTGTCCCTGATGACGGGTCGGTTGGTGCCGGAGATGCGCTGGGCTGTCTCCGCTTCCTGCTCACTGCGGCGCGTCTGTGGAGTGGCCTGGCATGGTGTCTAGCTGCCGTTAGCCTCCTCAGAGGGTAGGGTCGGCGAGCTTGGCCGACCGTGTGTGCTGTGTTCTGGGGCCAGAGGAGCGCTCCCGGGAGTCCGAGTGCCGTGTGAGTGTCGCGAGTTCTCGGTGGCATCGAGAAAGGGGTTATTCCCCCCGGCGCCGGGCCTCCTCCCTGTAGGCCGCCTCGTTATTTGTGAAGCCATTGGCGAAGGCGGGAGTTGGGCCGTGCAGCTGCAGTGTGTGAGAGCGGAGTGAACAGCGACAGGCTCAGCTCCCAGCCCGGGGCGACGGGGGTGAGGATGCTGACGAGGGAGGAGCGGGGGCCTGCTGCTTCTGAAGTCCACATGACTTAGACCGAGAGGCTACGGCACCTGTCTAGAGCGGTTCTGACGGTAAGCGCGTTGGATAGTGTCCAGTGTCCCCGCAATGGAGGCTTCGGTAGGTGTCATTACCACCCGTTCAGAGCACTTCATGGCGACTGGCGTCGGTGCCGATTGTCATTTAGTTCTGAAAGCGTCCACGGATGGTGGCGGCTGATTTGAAGCGTGCGTGAAAGTTGGTTAGCGTTTCAGCTAGGGAGGTATCACTGGTGCAGTCGACGCTGTTTCCCCTGATGCCCAGCCGCATGCGCCGGGGATGATTTTCAGATCGGTGCTCCTGAATTTTTGAGCGTTATTGCTCTTTGCCCTCGTGATGGCTAAGACGAGGCTTCTCCGGCACCGTCGCCAGACCCAAAGGCAGCGTCCCGGGCGGTTTTCGTAGTGAGTTTGCCTCAGCCGTGAGAAAACCGTTCTTGGGCTACCGGTGTCGTCCACATTCTCACTGGTGTGGCCGATGACAGAGGAAGCGTATTCCTTAAGGTCTCCGCCTCTCCTCCTGGGTCTAGGATCGAGACACGGTACGACACCGAAACGAGAGCTGGGCACTAAACAGGACGCTAGTTGGTAACCCAAGTTGAGTTAACGATTGAGCCCTGAAACTTGGTTCAGGTGCTTCTTCAGTACTGAAATCCTGGCGCCAAACCATGGCAGCAGTTAGCGGGTAGGTCCTGAATCATTACAAAGGGGCCGCGACGCCTATGCGCGCTCCGGAGAGCGTCGGGACGGCGCGTTTGGGCGCGTATCGTCACATCTCCTTTTGGGAATGTGTGAGACAAGGACTTGGAACACAGGTCACACGCACATCGGCGATGCTGGGGAAACGGGACGCATTGTTCTTCCAGGGGTTTATCTCGTTATTGCTTCGGTGTTGGGCCGCTTAGGGAAACAAACTGCCCCGGCAACCTAGCGGAATCGGCTGGAAGCTGCAGCAACACACGAGAAGCCGGAGGAGTCCGCGGGTCACGCAGCGCCCACGGAGGAGAATGGAGACTCGGCGCTTTGCATCTGTCCAGATCTGAAACACTGACCTGTCCGTTCCGAGCTCAGACTCTGTATTTGCGCTTTGCCTCCAGAAACGCTACTCGACCGCCCGGGAAGACCCTGGAAACTAATCAAAAAGCTCCGAGACCTGGGCCCGCACAACTACTTGTGCTACTGGCTCCTCGATTTCCTCAGTTGCAGACCCCAGTCAGTCGGGACTGGCAACAACGTCTCCCCCACAACCTCCACGAACGCAGGTGCACCACAGGGCTGCTCGACTCGCTTTACACTTAGGACTGTGAAAGAAAGCACAGCTCCAACGCCATGTTTAAGTTTGATGACGACACCAGTGTCTGAACCAAAGACGAATCGGCTTGCAGGAGGGAGATTGAAAACCAGAATTCGGTTCAATGTCACCAGCATATCTGATGAAATGTGTTGTCTTTGCGCAGCAGTACAATGAATGCATAATAATAACAACAACATCAACAACAACTGCAAATTACAGTAAGAATAAATATGTACTTTTTAAAGTTAAACAAATACAGCAAAAAGAGAGAAGCGGTAAATAAGCTGATCCTGAATCACTGAGCGTTTGTCTTTGGGCTTCAGGTACCGCCTTCCTGAGAACCGGGCATGTCCTGCGTGACGGGGATCCTTAATGGTAGGCGTCCTTTCTGAGGCATCGCTCCCTGAAGATGTCCTGGACACTCCGGAGTGGGGGGCAGAGCTCACAATCGATCTGGCTGAGATCACAATTTTCTGCTGCTTCCTTCCATCCCCTGCAGTAGATCGCCCCCCGCCCCACCACCAGACGGCGCTGCAGCCGGCTAGGATGCCCTCCACGGCATACCTGGAGAGATTAGTGAGTGGTGTTGGTGACGACCCGGATCTCCTCGAACTCCTAATGAAATGTAACCACTGTCGTGTTCCTTTTGTTGCCGCATCCACGTGTTGGGTGCGGGATAGATCCTCAGAGATCTATAACCCTTTGATAGGGTTCGAACTGCGAACGATTCAGGAATGGTCACGGGGCGCGCTCGCAGGGCTCGGCCCGAATGCGGAGGGACGGCAGGCCCTCCCTGTCACAGTAGTCGCTGGCACCGACTCAACCCGGGAGCGGCGGAAGGCAGCGATGACCACGACTCGACCCCCAGGAGCAGAGGGCGGCCATTCCCCGGGAAGAGCCGGAGACATCGGAATACCGACAGATACTCGGAGGAACGTCGAGATTTCGGTCCGGGACCCTTCATAAGGACTGGACAGGGGATGGGGAAGAGGATGGAGGACAAGAAGGTGACCGGTGAAGCCAGGTGGGTGGGGGGCTGGAGCTGAAAAAAAGAAGCTGGGAGGTGATAAATAGAAAAGGTAAAAAGCTGGTGAAGAAGGAATGTGACTGGAGAGGGAGGTAGATCATGGGAGAAAGAGAAGAAGGAGGGACACGGGGAAAGGGGTGATAGGCAGGAGAAGAGAAGAGGTAAGAGGCTAGAGTGCGGAATAGAAGAAGAGGGAAGGTGGGAAACTGAATTTTGTCAGGATAAATCGATCATAATGCCATCGATGTGTGGAGGAGCGTACACGACTAGCGGCATCACAACCTGGTATGGAAACATCAATGCCTTTGAACAGGAAATCCTACAAAAAGTAGTAAATACGACCCTGTCCATCACAGGTAAAGGCTTCCCAACCATTGAGCACATCTGCATCAGGGTACCCCCCACCCAGGGCTTGATCCCTCCTCGCTACTGCCATCAGGAAGGAGGTACAGGAGCCTCTGGATTCACAAAACCAGGTTCAGGAACAGTTATTACTCCTCAATCATCAGGCTCCTGAGCCAAAGGGGATAACTTCACTCAACTTCACTGAAACGTTCCCACAACCTATGGATTCACTTTCAAGGACTCTTCATCTCATGTCCTCTATATTTATTGCTCATTTATTATTATTATTTACTTTATTCATCTGCAGCTTGTTGTCTTTTGCACACTGGTTGAACACCCAAGTTAATGCGGTCTTTAATTGATTCTATTATGGTTATTACCCGCAATAAAATCAATCTCAGAGTTGCATATGGTGACATATATACATGTAATGGCGTCTGTAATGTTTCACTGCCAAGGCTAATTAAATGGTTTCTCTGTAATGTTCACTGCTGAGGTAACGGTTTCTCTGTAGCAGCGCTGTTTGAGTTATGGTTGGAGTTAACAGGACCGTCGTATGCCTGTTAGCCAATTGGAGATTGATGTTTTGTCTTGTGTATCTGGAAGGATGTTGCTTTTCGTGGTCTCTTGTCGGGGAGAGATGAAGAGGGAAGATGTGTGTGGAGAGAGCTGGTAGACCACCGGACGGAGTGGACTGGGATCTGAGGGTCCAACGGTCGGCGATGTTCGGAGGAGACCAATGGTGGAAGAATGATCACTGAGTGAGCTCCAACGTGACTTTGACTTGGGCCCTTTTTTGTTTATTTTCATTACTAACCCTATGTTCAGACTGAGATTTATAAAGTTCTATCATTTAATTGCATATGGTGTACGGTCTGGTATTTTGCGTTGTGGTTTCTAACTGGGGGTACATTACACAGCATCCACACAAACGTGCTTACCCAGTTTGGCGGGGCCGAAGGCTGATTCCCCTAGACGAACGTGAGCTGGGCGAGCCTGAGGGTTACAATTGTGGGGGCTCGTCCGGGATTGATTCCGTTGGATGCTGTGCGATTGCCCTGGTTAAACCTGTGCTGATATAGATGCTGCTGGGGTCGAGCGCTGGTGTGCCATTGTGGGACTGCTGGTAATTAATGCGTGCGTGTTGAGTGGGGTGGATATTCATACCCCAGCTGAATTGTTACTTTGATTTTTGAGTATGGTTAAAGCTGTTGGCAAAGTTGAAATCGTAGCGCTATATTTTGACAAAATGGTGGGCTTAGACCTTGTTTTAAGTCAGACTAGCGCTGACGTAACGGCGGTGGGACTGCCAGCGTCCCTCGGTGCCCTAGGTGAGGTGGAGCCATTCACTGTCCATACTGTCAGGGAGGAGGAGAAGGAAGCCCAGCAGGCAGGGTCACAAGCTGAGTTATCCACAGTTGGGGGCAGAGATTTCAGAGACAGGGTTCTATCGTTTCTGAGGAATGAGGGGAAAGAGAGTTCGGATTTGGAAAGTTTAGTTAGTCCCCGGCCCCCAGAGAAGAGTGAGGGTTCTGAGTTGGCATCCCTCCCTGGCGAGTAAGTGGCCCAGGGCACAAGCAGTGGGTCCCCGCCGGAAGCTAAGAATTTAGCAATAACGTGCACCCCCGAGGGGGATGAGACGTGAGCGGAGCAGACCTCTCAGTTGTTAGGTGAGTGGCAGTGCTCTGATGACGAAAGCGACAGAGATTGGTTGAAAGTTTGAAGAGGTTGGCGGCAGAGGGGTAAGAGGCGAGGCAGTTAACCAACCCTCTGCTCCCCTTGCTGGGTATCTAGACGCATTAGAGAGCACTTTTGGTACGACAGGGAGCCCATTGGCGTTCTTAGGGGGGATGCGTCAGGAGAAGGGGGGGAGGTTTTCCGAGTATGTTTTTCGGCTAAATTGTTTGTGGCGCCGGGGGGGGGGGACTCAGGCGGCTGCGGTGGATAAGTTAGCGATGGACCAGATAGCCAAGGGCGCCGATCCCCAGGACATCATTGCTTGGGGTCTCCGGCAGTCCCGTAAAACGCGCCCCCTCCCTCATTTGATCAGCTGATCAGAGAGGTGCGGGAGGAGGAGAACGCGTTGGGGCCGCGAGAGGACTCTTGTCAACAGGGTACAGTCCTCAGCAGTAGCCCTTTGTGGTGAAGTGACCGGGGCCAGCCCAACCCGGGAAATGGTAAAGGAGATGGTGGCAGAGCGGAGAACTGAGATGTCCCGGGGGTTTATGGCGGGTGGGGACCCTCCGTACGATAGGACTGGTAGACAGCACCCCCCCCCCCCCCCAAGGAACCGGACTACGCAGAGGGCTACGGAGAGGGGTGGCCGGTAGCAGGCGCTATCACTGTGGGGAAGAATAATACTTCCGGCGAGTATGTGAGCGGCAGGGAGCCCCTCGGAGCGGGAGTCCCCGGGCATCCAAGCAGGGAGAGATGACGGGGAAACCTGAGGAGACCCAGAGTGGGAACAGCCTGGTGTCTTTGGGGGAACACGGTCCCAGCAATGTACCAAGGAACTCCCAAAAGCGAAACACCCTATTCCTGAAGGCTTAGTGGGACCACGCTCCAGTGTGAAGCTGCTGATAGAGGGAATATTCGCTAAAGCCGTACTGGACATCGTCATGTTACTATCACGTATAACGGTCACGTTACTGTACCGTTCGTTTTACAACCGGTATCTGAAGCATTTACCCTTGACACCATTCAGTGCACTTGGAGATCTGGGGTATCAGTGCTGGTGATTATCCATAAAACGGTTATTTGTCAGTGAAACTGGAGTTCTTGATGTGGGGGTGTCTGAGGTTCTTGCTGGTTTGTCCGGATCCTGCGGAGACAGGCGGCGTTTCAATTCTGGTGGGGACCAACAACCACCTCTTGTGAGGAGGGTCATGGGGCCCTGCAAGGAGAAGGCGGGTAAGAGCTTTCTGGAAACTTGTCCCTGCACCCAGGGTTTCGAGCTGCTTTTGAGGAAGTGCGTGGCAGTGTTGGGCCGGATACCGAATTTAAACGAGGGAATGTGTGTCTCACCTAGTCGAAGCCAATGGTGGTACGGCCCGGGGGAGTAGCGAGAGCGATGGGGACCCCCAAATTCCCGGAGTGCCTGAGGGAAAAGCCCTCTTAGTGGCTGCTCCGGAGACCACGAGGGGTAGTCGGATTTCCGGCTGGGGTACTGGTGAGGCCGGAATTGCAGAAGCCCTCGGTTGTACAGGTGAGCAGGATGGCAGTGATTGTCTGGAACACTATGAAATGGGAGGTCACCTTCATGCGGGGATGCCCCTGGCGCATTTGTTCCCGGTGACGGTAATGCCTCGTGTCCCAATGAGGCAAACCGGGGAGAAACTATTGGAAAAGGGGAAAAGTTGACGGCTGAGTCATCCAACTTCGGGAACTCCCCGGTGCCGCCGGGTTGAAAGAGGAGGCTGATAGAGAAGATGCTGAAATTGGAGAGTTTTGTGTGGGTTGTTCCAAGAGAACTCGTCACACTTCCCGGGTGACCGAGGGCACCCGGTTCACAGAAAGGTCACGGCAACTGGCCCCTGCAGAGGTGGAAGATGTTCGGCAACATCTGTGGAAGTTGAAGGAAGCTGGGATCATCACTGAGTCCAGAATCCCCGCAGTGGCCAGAAAGCAGAATGGGAAGGTATGGCTGAATGTGGACTATAGGACCCTGAACAGGTGTACCGTCCCTGACCAGTATACGGTCCCAAGGATCGAAGATGCGCTGGCCTGTCTGAGTGGTGCTAAGTGGTTCAGTGTGCTGGACTTGAGGAGTCGATATTACCAGATCCCCATGAGTGAGGCTGGCAAAGAGAAGACGGCATTTCTATATCCACTGGGATTCCTCCAGTTCGAGAGGATGCCCCAGGGCATCTCGGGAGCCCCTGCAACCTTCCAGCGAGTCATGGAGAGGACGGGGGGGGGGGGGGGATATGAACTTGCCTGAGGTGAGGGTGTATTTGAATGACCTTTTAGTGCTTGGATCCACCTTGGAAGAACATGAAGCGAGGCTGCTGAAGGAGCTCGGCCGCCTGAAAGCTGAAGGGTTAAAACTTTCCCTGGAAAGGTGTCAGTTCTGCAGCGTCTGTTAGCTATGTCGGACCTATAATCTTGTGGAATGCAGTATCTAAGACCCGTCTAAGATAGAAGTGGTGACCACTTGGCCAAGGCCCCAGACTGTGAGCACTCTGCTCATTCCTAGGGTTCTGTGGTTATTATCGGAGATTCGTGAAGGGCTACGCCAAAGTGAGTCACCCCTTGAATCAGCTTCTGTGCGGTTACCTTCCCTTGGGGAAGAAAGGGAGGGGGGGGAGGACAAAGAGGGTGGAGAGTATCTTAACCCATCAGAGCCTTTTGGACAGAGGTGGGATGTAAAATGTGGGGAGGCCTTTCAGTCATTGAAGGAGATGCTGACCCACGCGCCGGTGATGGCTTTTCCAGACCCCCGATTACCGGATGTACGGCACACAAATGCCAGCAGAGAGAGTTTAGGGGCCGTCCTGTATCAGGATCAGGGCATCGGGTTGAGGCCTGTGGCGTTTGTCAGCCAGAGTTTGTCGCCCTCCAAGAGAATCTATCCCACGCACAAGTTGGAATTCCTGGCATTGAAATGGACGGTAGTTGATAACCTGAGTGACTATCTCTACGGGGCCAAGTTTGAGGTGAGGACAGACAACAACCCCTAACTTAGGTCCTGACCTCTGCGAAACTGGATGCCACAGGCCATCGGTGGTTGGCAGCGTTGTCTGCCTATGATTTCAGCCTGAAGTACCTGCCGGGGAGCCAGAACATTAATGCTTTGTCCCAACGGGCGCATGGGGGACTGGTTAGGGATGAGGAGTGGGAGAGCGTTCCTGCCCCTGGGGTGAAGGCGATGTGACAGCTTGCCGTCACCTTGAAGGCAGAGGGAACAGAGGAGCCAGATCGAACAGTGGATCAATTGAGGGCTTCTGATGATGCCATACCCCAAGATTACTGTAACCTGACTGCGCTGAAGACAAATCAGTTGTCGGAATTCAGTTCTGGGGGAGTGGCAGCTGCTCAGCGAGATGATACGGGTATTGGCACTATTTGGTCCGAGGTTGAAAAGGGAGACATGGCTCAGGTGGAGAAGGGGATGCCTCCATTAGTGAAAGAATGGCCTCAGTTGGAGTTGACGAACCAGTTCTTATATCAGGTCACAGCACCCCCGGACCGACCCCGGCATTGTCAGCTGGGTCTGCCCGAGAAGTATCAGAGGATTGCGTTGAAGTCGTTTCATGATGATTGTGGGTGGAAAAACCGTATGGATTGCTGAGAGACCAGTTTTAATGGCCCCGAATGAAGTCAGAGGTTGACGAATACTACAAGTCGTGCATTCGTTGCACCCGGTGGAAGACACTGCCTACGTGGGCAGCTCCTTTTTCCCACTTGCAGAGTGCAGGGCCCCTGGACCTGGTGTGTACGGATTTCCTGTCCATAGAACCTGATGCCAGCAACATGGCGAATGTCTTAGTCATCACGGCCCACTACACCAGCTATGCTTAGGCCTTTCCTACCAAGGTCCAGAGGGCGGCTACGGTGCCAAAAGTGTTATGGGAGAAGTATTTTGTTTATTATGGCCTTCCCAGGCGGATACACAATGATCAGGGACGGGACTTCGAGAGCAGACCCATCCATTAGTTACTGCGCATGCTTGGAGGTGAGAAGTCGAGGACCACGGCCTTTCACTCGCAGGGCGATCCCCAGTCTGAGAGGTTTAATCGGACCTTGATAGACATGCTCGGGACTCTGGAGATCGGCAAGAAGAGCAGGTGGAGTCAACATATTGGCCATCTGTTCCTCTGTTAGAACTGTCATCGCAATGAAACTACTGGATACTCGCCATATTATCTGATGTTTGGGCGCGAGGCGAGGTTGCCCACTGGCTGACGAGGGTGTCTTACCACCGAAGCCTTATCTGAAGTATGTGTCTGATCTGAGAAGGAATTATGAGCTGGCTGGGGTGGCGGCCGCCAAGTAGAATCGGGGAAATAAGAGGAGGTATGACCAGAAGATTAGGATCTCCCAACTCCTGCCGGGAGACCGAGCCCTCATAAAGAATTTGGGGTTACCTGGAAAGCACAAGTTGGGTGACCGCTGGGCAGTCACACCCAATGTGATGGAGAGTCAGCTGGTAACCCTAGTTCTCCGGATGAGACTAGAGGAGGGGAACGGCCTGTCAAGATTCTCCATCGGAACCGCATGTTGCCCCTGGGTCAAGAGGTGCAGGTAGCCCCAGAGCCCGACTTGGAGCCTACACCTAGTAAGAGGACCCTGCGAAAATGCTGGGCGACTGTAGGGCCCACAGCGGGGGAGGCTGGGCCGGGACCCGCCCATGAGAAGGATACCGATTCGGATGTGTAGTACATGCTGCCTTTCGCTAACTCCCCATTGACTGAGGAAGAGACTCCTGGTCCTTCTCCCACTGAGTCAGGTGAGGTGGGGTGTGCTATCTGTGGGCAGCCTAAGTTACTGCAGAACCCTGAAAGAGAGGACGCGGGGCCTGGACACGGGACAGAGGGGTCCGAGTTGCAGGGGAGCATGAGTGATAAATCGAGAGAGGATTTGCCAAGTAGACCCGAACTATCCCCAAGTAGTGTCAGAGCCTGAAGAGTTAGATGAGGAGGTACGGAGGTTTCTGAGAATTAGGAGACCACCGGATAGGTTCGCCTATGTAGTGCCTGGGGAACAGGGCGTGATCTCTATTGTTTTGGAGAGCTATGTCACTGCCTTTTGCACCTGGATTGGGCTTTGTGTTTTGCAGGAAGGGGTGGTGAATTGTCTCAATGTCATGAAAACACGACTAAATTTGGTGGGGGGAGAGTGTAATGACTCCTTTGTAATGTTTCACTACTAAGGCTAATGAAGAATGGCTTCTCTGTAATGTTCACTAGGAGGTAACGGTTTCTCTGTCGCAGCAATGTTTGGGCTATGGCTGGAGATAACAGGACTGTCGTATGCCTGTCAGACAATCGGGGATTGTTGTTTTGTCTTGTGTATCTGGAAGGATGTTGTTTTTCGTGGTCTTCTGTCGGGGAGAGATGAAGAGGGAAGATGTGTGTGGAGAGAGCTGGTAGACCACCGGACGGAGTGGACTGGGATCTGAGGGTCCAACGGTCGGCGACATTCGGAGGAGACCGATGGTGGAAGAATGATTACTGAGCGAGCTCCAACGTGACTTTGACATGACTTAGGCCCTTTTTTTGTTTCATTACTAACCTCATATTCAGATTAAGATTCATAAAGTTCAATCGTTTAATTGCATTTGGTGTATTGTCTGATATTTTGCGTTGTGGGTTTGTAACTGGGGGTACATTACACAACATCCACACAAACTTGATTACCCAGTTTGGCGGGGCCGAAAACTGTTTCCCCTCGACGAACACGAGCTAAGCGAGCCTTTGAATATGTTCTTTGATAATAAATTTATTTTGAACTTTGATAAAGCCAATACAGTTGTCAATGGCCGCTCATGCTACCCAGCTAACTCTGCGCGCAAGAATACGCTTCTGCGATGAGGCTCAGAACCCGTTTTCCGGTCAGTGCGCATGTCGGGGCTTCCAAGCATGCGCGTAAGCCACGATAGGGTGCGGCAGGCGGACGGGTGAGCGATGGTGGGGGCGCCGGGTGACCCCGGGGGAGAAGGTGACGGTCGAGTTCCGGGGGCACTGACTGCCACCTACAGGCTCCAGTGAGGTCGGCGGCAGCTAGGCGCGATGGTCGGAGACCGCTGGCTGCCGCAGCCGCGCTCGGGGGGTCGCGGAGGGCCCTTGTCAGTGAGTGCGCATGCGCGGCTTTGGTTTGGCCGCAGGTCGGTTTCACATGCGCAGGGCCTTGTGGGTAACAATGGTCGCCATTGATGGAGTGGTAATCCCCCCCCCCCCCAATCCAGAGCAACTCGGATCCGGAGGTTCAGAGGGTGAATAGAGGTGGAGGTACGCACAGGGCCCCTCCCATTTACTGCGATTGAAGGACTTGAGGTTTAAGGAAACAATGGATAGGCTGGAGCGAGGAGACAGAGCAGCGACCTTACAGAGGTTTATAAAAATCATCAGAGATATAGATACTGTGGATGGGTACAGTTAATTACCCCAGGTAGGGGAGTTTAAAACTAGAGGGCACGGGTTTAAGGTGAGAAGGGAGAGGTTTAATAAGAATCCAAGGGGCATATTTTTCGCCCAGAGGCTGGTCCGTATATGGAACGAGCTGCCAGCGGAAGAGGTTGAGACAGGTACATTAACAACATTTATTAAGACATTTGGACAGGTACTCCGACAGAGAGGATTTAAGGCGAAACTGGCAAAACGCGGGAAAATTGATCCAAATCAGTTTGGCTGGAACGAGTCGGGCCGAAAGCGCTGTATCCGGTGCCGCGCGGACGGATCTGACCTACCTGTTGCCTTCTTTTGACTCCGATACCCTGCTTCCTCTCCCCCCCGCCCCCCCAGGATCGCAGGTAGGCTGCAGTTTTCCAGAGGGGCGGACAAGAGGTGACCTTCGGAGGCGCGATCATATAGTGTCGAACATGTCTCCACCCCTCCGGCACGGGGAACGAAGAGGCGGAATTTCCCTCCCACCCATCCGCAGACGCTGATCGGCCTGCCGAATTCCAGTAGCGAGTCGTACGGGAAGAGGAGAAGGGAGAACGTCCTTGAGCATTGGCTGCTGGACCGAGGGAGGGAGGGGGAAATCCCCCGAGGCCACCCGAGATGGCAGGGCGCGGCACGGAGCCGTTCACCTGCCCCGTCTGTGGCAAGCGCTTCAGCCGAGCGGCCAACCTGCTCACCCATGGTAGGGTCCACACCGGCGAGCGGCCCTACCCGTGCCAAGAATGCGGCAAGCGCTTTGCCCAGTCGTCGCACCTTCTGAGGCACCGGCGCGTCCACACCGGCGAGCGCCTCTTCGCTTGTCCGCTGTGTGGCCGCCGCTTTGCCCAGTCCTCGCACCTGCGGCGACACCGGCGCACCCACTCGCCCAGCGCACTGCGCCCGTGCCCCGACTGCGGTGGCCGCTTCGGGGGCTCGGCCGAACTTTTGGCCCACCGGCGGTGCTTCCACGCTGGCGAGCGGCCCTTCCGCTGCCTGGTGTGCGGCCAGCGCTTCCCCCGTTCCTATGACCTGTTGGCCCACCACCGGGTCCACACCGGCGAGCGACCCTTCCCTTGCACAGAGTGCGGCAAGGCCTTCGCACAATCCTCCTACCTCGCCACCCACCGGAGGGTCCACACCGGGGAGCGACCCTTCGCCTGCCCCGAATGCGGCCGCCGTTTCGCCAACTCCTCCAACCTGGCCTCGCACCGGCGGACCCACCGGGAAGGGGAGCGGCTCCAGAGGGTTGTATCGCCCGGTATCAGGAGCCCGGAGGTGCCGGGAGTCCCTTCGCCTGCTCCGAGTGTGGCGCGACCTTCGCCCGGCTGCCCGATCTGTCCCAGCACCGACACGCCCACCGCTGAGCCTCCTCTCCTCCTCTCCCCCACACCCTCGGAACCCCTGTAATCGGGCGGAGCTTTGGCCGCTCCATTAGGTTTGGGAGCGTGGAACGACCCGGGGCTGGCCGCAAGGCGCCGAAGCCGGGGAAGTCTTTGGCAAACGAGTCGGCCGTGGTTCTGAGTGGCGTCCTGGCTCGTCCGGCGGAACGTTCTGCAGGAGGAGCGGCAAGCCCGCAGAGGGACAGCGATCATTTAGCCACCGCTTCCAGACCTGCGGCTCTGTGTGTGGAGTCTGCACGCCCTCGTGGTGACTACTCCTAATTACTTCTTAACCCTAATGCCCTAACTGCGTGCAGAGTCGGTGAAGTAACGTGGGTGTGCACCGTACGGCGGTTTGTCTCGGCAATCTTCTGCCCCCCCCCCCCCGGCTGGAGATTATTTCAGGAGGCGACAGAGGTTGAAAGACTGAGGACCGCGGGACTTGAGACCAGAGGAAAGGTCCCACGACCCGAAACGTCGACTGACCGTCTCTCTACTCGGCGGATGGTGACCGGCCCGCGGCGCTTTCTCCTCATTAGCACCGTGCAGCCGCCGGCTCTCCTCTACCTCGCCTTGAAACGGTTCTCCCTCTCTGATCCTGGATCCCCAGCTGGGAAGACGGAGCGCGTCGATGTGTTTAGGATCAGGTGTCAGGTTGGATTTAACCAGAGAACCAGACTCCGCCCGTCCAAGGAATGTGAGGTCTCTGAACGGTCTGTACTGTAAATTATGCCGGGGTGGGGGGCAATAAACTCGACTCTTGAGTTGAACTTAAAACGTACACCTCCAGAATTGGTGAATGTCATTGCTATTTGCCCGGGGAACGCGGAATAGACCCTGAGGCCAACGATATGCCGATCAGGGTCATTCTATCCCTCCCCTCCCAATAGCTCTCAGTCTTTCATCCACCTACCTACCTAAGAGTCTTAAATGCCCCTGATACATCTTCCCCGACTATCATCGCTCTCTCCTCCAGTTTATTTAGAGAGAGACAGCGCGGCATAGGCGCTTTCAGCCCTTTGCGCTGCCCAGCAACTCCCGGTTTAACCCTAGCCTGATCTAACCGGCAAGTGTTTGGAAGAAACCGGAGCACCCGGAGGAAACCCGCGCGGTCACGGGGAGAACGTACAGGCAGCGGCGGGAATTGAACCCGGGTCGCTGGTGCTATAAGACTTTGCGCTAACCACTACTCTGCCGTTTCGCCCTTACTGATTTTCCAGTGCTGGGAGAAGGGACCGTGACTGTGCCACTGATAATCTCCCTCTATAAGGTCACATCTCAGTGTTCAACTCTCCAAGGAATGAAGTCCCGACCTCCGTCTGTAGCTCAGTCCCTGCAGCACCCTAAACAACTGGGTGACCAAAATTGGACACAATTCTCCAGGTGAAGATTCACCAAGGTCTTATACAGCGGTAATGTGACGACCCAATGCCTGCACGCAGCGCCCCGACTGGTGAAGGCCAGCGTGCCAACGCCCCGTCTCCTGTGACACTGCCGTCGGCAAACTATGCGCTTGAGTTCCACAAACACTCGCCAGGCCCCTCCCTTTCACTTTTATGAGTCTGCAGTCACTGGAAGCGATTGTCAATGTTGTGCCGATAATTATATAGGCATCTGTTAGTCTCGTGAGAGTTTTTTCCCTAGCCTGGGTTTTTTCCAGGGCGCAGGCCTGGGCAGGGTTGTATACAAGCCTTCCCCTCTCCTCTGTTCAAAGGAAGGGCACCCGGACCCAAGCAGCTTGGCACCGGTGTCTTGCTCAACGCAACCGCCTCAGCTGAGGCTCGAACCAGTGACCTTCAGATGCCTTATCCACTGGGCCACGCCTAGGCCAACACAACTGTGTGGTCTGCACTAGAAACTGCGTAGAATTTCCCTCGATCTACCTATCACAGAGTCTCTTAAAAGACCCCATCGTACCCAGGTCTACCAACGTCGCTGGCAGTGCGTTCCACGCACCCACCGCTCTCACATAACCTCTGACATCCCACTTGCACCACCTTCCAAGCACCTTAAAACTATGCCCCCTCATGTTAGCCATTTCAGCCCTGGGCAAAAGCCACACGATCAATGCCCCTCATCATCGTGTACCCCTCTATCAGGTCACCTCTCACCCTCCTTCACTCCAAGGAGAAAAGGCCGAGTTCACTCAACCTATTCTCATAAGACATGCTCCCCAATCCAGGCAACATCCTCGTCAAGGGCTTTCTGAGGTGGTAAAGAAGACGCACGCCATTGACAGGGGAGCGGTTTTGAGTCCTGCTGCGCATATGGAAATGTGCAGTTATGGGCGGGCGCCCCGTTACCGGAGAGATGCGGAGGCGTTGGATAGAGCGCAGAAGCGGCTCAGCAGAGCGCTGCCTGGATTAGAGGGTTTTCGAGAGGCTGGACAAGCTGAGGGGAGACCTGATCGGAGATTTTTTTTAATTAGGAGAGGCAGAGAGTCCGAACCCTTTCCCCAGGGTGGCGATGTGAGATGGGGAAAGTTCAACGACGCGGACAGTGATAGGTGCCTGGAACGGCACTTTGATGGGAGTTTAAGGCTGGTGAATACGAAGGGATTGGAGCATTTATCAAAATGATTTAATGTCATTCCCAGTGTAAAGGAGAATGAAAAATTGTTACTGGTTATCCAACGCGGCACAAAAACACAGGCAAAAGGACAAAGAATAATTTAAAAACACAACAAATGCAACAAGGAGGCATCAGGATCGGCACAACATTTTGGGAGAACAGTTGCCCTGTTTATTCTCTTTGAATTTACCCCCTTTTCACCCTAAATACATGCCCTCTGGTGTGAAACGTTTCGGCCTCTGGCGACTCAGATGCCGGGGGTCTGCCCTGTCGAAGCCGAGTGTGTTGTCATGTGCACGCGTGGGCAGGCGCGACGGAAATCGGGTAAAGGATCAGACACGCAGCTTTCACGAGGAAGTTGCGCACGAGTTTTACAAGTAAAAACACAATTAAAACAAAAAAAAAAGTTGCAGTGCGGAGTGTTACCGTCCCGGGGAAGTGATCAGGGGAAGTGCCGGCTGCTGCAAGAACCGATGGGTTGCAGGGAAGTAGCCGTTCCTGAACTTCAGGCTTCTGTACCTCCTGCCCGAATGGTGGGGGCCTTGATGGTGGACGTTGCTTTCATGATAGGCTGCCTCTATGGTGGGGAGGGTTGTTCCCGGGATTGAGCTGACGGGGGACTACAGCAGTCTGCGACCTTGGGGGGGGGGGGGGGGGTGACGTAACAAATCTCCTCAGACGAGTGTCGTCACCGGATTGCCTTCTTTGTGATTGCACCAATGGGCGCCCCATTATACATAATTTATGTTAATGAGTTGCATAGGAATGTGCAGGTAGGCGGCGCCATTAGGATGCGTTGGGCCCAGGACGGATCCTCTTGAAATCTGGACACACAGGAACTTAAAAATTAAATATAAATCATGCACAATGTTTACCAAAAAATGAGTACGAAAAGAATTCTGTTGCAATGTAAAGTTGACAAACAGTGTTGCTGGACTGAAGCGGTGATCGGGGCCGAATAGTTCCTGGTGGAGAGGGACCTCCCGCCCGATGGGAGATGAGAGAAGGTGGCCTAGCGCAGCTTGGGGTGGGGGGGGGGGTGTTTCTTTGACGGTGGGTGTTGCCTTCTTCAGGCAGCGCCTGCTGTAGAGACTCCCGGTGGTGGGGGAGGAATGTGCCGGTGATTTATTGGGTTGTGTCCGCCACCGACTTCGGCTTCTCACGTTCCGCTCCAGACCATAATGCAGCCAGTCTTCATGGACCCAACGAGTGTTTGATGAGAAGCCGAAGCTCCAGTGAGGGTCCAGGTGATGGCGGGGTGGGGGGAGGGGGAATGAATCATGTGATGATCCCACTAATAATTCAAGCCTCCTTATCCCCCCCCCCCCCCCCAATCCCGTGTGGCGAGACGGTGTGACCTTATGCCGAGAATTAATCTCCAGCATGTACGGCCTTGAGAGGATCGGAACTTCCTCCCGGTGTAAACAACATCCCTCGGCGTTCCGGACTTTCGGAATATTGTAGCCTTCAGCCATCTCCCCGCCTACCCCTGGAGTCGTCAGCAGCCGTGGATCAAATCCAGTGTGGACAGGACGGGCGTTTATCCCTCTCCTACCCCCACCCCTCCGCTCAGCCAGCCTTCGGGGGCTCCCAGCCCCCGGTCCCGGACCCACCCAGGAGGAAGATTCCGCAACAGGTGCAACCCCCGAGACCCGACCCCTACGCAGGGGAGAGCAGGGGGTTCGGGAGCAGAGGGTGGGGGAGCAAGGTAAGAGCCTGGGGCTCAATGGAGGGGAGATGGAGAAAGGACAGGAAGCGAATAAGTGAGGGAGAGAGGAAAGGAATGAGGTCGAGAAGGATAAATGAACAGGTGTGGAAGTTGGAAAGAGAGAGAGAGAGAGAGAGAGAGCAGAAGGGACTGAGATAGTTAGATGAGGCGGAGAGAGTGGGAGATTGAGGGATTATATATTGAATAATAGATCTCTGGAGGCCGATAATTTCTCTCTGTCAGTCTCATTCCATGATACTCAGTGCGATCCCCCGGATCAATCACGGCCTGTAGACAATCACGGGGACACGATTAAACTTGCGAAACCTAGTCTAGATCCCTCGTGTAACTCACTCCCGAGACTCTGTTGTTCCATAAATAAACCCCACCGAAATCCTGGCTTACAGGCTGGGATCTGATCCAGGGGGTCAGGGGGTTTATATATAGAATAACAGATCTCTCAGAGTGGGTTACAGACTGGGATCTGATCCAGGGGTTCAAGGGGTTTATATATAGAATAACAGATCCCCGGGAGTGGGTTACATGCTGGGATCTGATCCAGGGTTCAGGTGTTTATATATAGAATAACAGATCCCCGGGAGTGGGTTACAGGCTGGGATCTGACCCAGAGGTTCAGGGGGGGTTGTATATAGAATAACAGATACCTGGGGTTTAGATATTACATAGAATAACAGTGGGTTACAGGCTAGGATCTGATCCAGGGGTTCAGGGGTTTATATATAGAATAGCAGATCTCCGGGAGTGGGTTACAGGCTGGGATCTGATCCCGGGGTTCAGAGGGTTTATTTATAGAATAACAGATCCCCGGGAGTGGGTTACAGGCTGGGATCTGATCCAGGGGTTCAGGGGTTTATATATAGAATAACAGATCTCTGGGAGTGGGTTACAGGCTGGGATCTGATCCAGGGGTCCAGAGGGTTTATTTATAGAATAACAGATCCCCGGGAGTGGGTTACAGGCTGAGATCTGAACCAGGGGTTCAGGGGTTTATATATAGAATAACAGATCCCCGGGAGTGGGTTACAGGCTGGGATCTGATCCAGGGGTTCAGGGGTTTATTTATAGAATAACAGATCTCTGGGAGTGGGTTACAGGCTGGGATCTGAACCAGGGGTTCAGGGGTTTATATATAGAATAACAGATCCCCGGGAGTGGGTTACAGGCTGGGATCTGATCCAGGGGTTCAGGGGTTTATTTATAGAATAACAGATCTCTGGGAGTGGGTTACAGGCTGGGATCTGATCCAGGGGTTCAGGGGTTTATTTATAGAATAACAGATCTCTGGGAGTGGGTTACAGGCTGGGATCTGATCCCGGGGTTCAGGGGTTTATATATAGAATAACAGATCCCCGGGAGTGGGTTACAGGCTGAGATCTGAACCAGGGGTTCAGGGGTTTATATATAGAATAACAGATCTCTGGGAGTGGGTTACAGGCTGGGATCTGATCCAGGGAATTGGGCCGTGCCGGTACTCAGATACACCGGTGATGTGTTTCAGCAGGCATTTCGCGACCTCCTTGGCGTAGGTCTCTGTTTCGTTTCGCAGCCGTTCCCGACCGGTGGATGATGTCATCGTCCGACGACTTTGACCTCGTCATCGAGGCGATGTTGGAAGCTCCCTTCCAGAAGAAGGTAACGGGCGGACTGTCAAGCCCGCCACCTTCTCCCTCTTGGGCTCCTTGTTCCTTGGCTCTCAGAGTTCCTGGAAGTTTTTCACCACGACCACCCACCCTTCTGCACTCCACTCCCACCCCCATTCATCCCTCCTGTCGCCATTGAGAATTATCTGTCAACTCCCGGACCCGTTAGAATTTTCTGTACCAACACGGCACGTTACCTGTTGCGTGTTCCTCTCCCCAGCACAGGCCCACGGAAACTCACACTCGCCTTACCAGCTCTTTGTTTTCCCACCACCTCCCCCCCACCACCCTACTATCTCCAGCAACAGATCACACCCTCCCTCACCTTACCCTCTCCCTCCCTCACCTTCCGTCACTCCCCTTACCTTACCTTGCCTCTCTCTCCTTTACCTCCCTATCCCTCACTCATCTTCCCTCACCCACTCTCACCTTACCCTCTCCCTCCCTCACCCCCTTACCTTACCTTCCCTCTCCCTCCCTCACCCCCTTATCTTCCCTCTCCCTCCTTTCCCTCCCTCACCCTCCCTCTCCCTCCCTCACCTTCCCTCTCCCTCCCTCACCCCCTTACCTTCCCTCTCCCACCTTTCCCTCCCTCACCTTACCCTCTCCCTCCCTCACCCCCTTACCTTCCCTCTCCTTTCCCTCCCTCACCCTCCCTCACCTTCCTTCTCCCTCCCTCTCCCTCCCCCACCTTTCCCTCTCCCTCTCGGCTGTTCACTGCAAACCGTTTGACTATTTTCTTCTCTCTCTTGAATGTACTGTGCTGCCGCAGGGTTAGGATGCACCGAGACATTGCCCCGTGGTGATGCATAGCAAGATCCCAGGTACTGTACGTGAGCGAGTGTTGGGGGTGGGGTTGCTGGTGGAGGAGGGTGGGGGACCCCCCTCCAGCAGTTGGGGTCTGCACTTCACCCTCCCTCCAGCATCCCGGCCTCTTCCACCTCTGCTGCTCAGCCCTGCAGCCTCCCTACCTCCGGCATCTTCCCCGGGGTTCCCTCACAGCTCCCAGCTTCACTGAACGGCTCCACTCGGAGGGAGAGAGGGGGGTGTGTGAGTGCTTGTGTGGGGGCGAGGTGGGTTCCCAGGTGTCTCCCGTTTTCCCTCTCCATCCTAATTACTTCACCTTTTCCTGCCCTTCCCATTCTCAAAGCTTCCTCAATGCCTCGTCCCCTGGAATTCCCACCAACCATCCCCGGCCCTTTCCTAGTTTCCTCTTCCCGATCCCACCTGCTTGCAAATCTTAACCTCCCTTCCCACTGACTATTCCACCCTCAATCCCAATTTTCCTTTCCAATCCCATGCCTCCACCCGTCCCATCCCCAATTCCCAACCCCCTTTGCACTTTCCGCAGTCCAAACTCTTTCACGACTTCCACTCCGGGATGGAAATCCCGTCATCATTCCTGAATCTTGTTCCTTTCCCTGTCCCGTTCCCTTGCGCAAATCCAATCTGATTCCCATCTGCATCCCCAATTCCATATCGATTCCCAATCTATATTAATCACACTGCTTTCCAATACCGCCCCTTCTCCCTCGATTCCACTCTCACCTCTCCTAATTCCCATTCCCAAATCCAGTTCAATCTCTTAACCCTTCTCCATCTGATCGCCAATTCCATTTTTCCCCAATCCTAACCACTTTCCCCTTCCTGACCACCCCCCCCCCGCCCCCCACAGTTGTGAAACCTTCCCAAATTCCCGAGGTCCATTCCCAATTCCACACTTCGCGATACAATCCGATCCCATTCCTGGGGTTCATTCCCAAACAGACCACTCCCCCGCCCCGTATCCCATCCGATCCGGAAAGCCACGGGGAGGAGCTTGCAGAGGCGATGGCGGAGCGCAGGTGGATGGGGAAGGCCCGACGCGGACAAGGCCCAGGAATTGTCCGCTGCCCTGTCGGGAAGCGAGGCTCAGTAATTCCCTCTCTGCCACCCAGGAGAAGCGCCTGAACAAGAAGGGACGGGTCAAAGGAAACACCGGAAGGTGAGGCGGGGAAGAGTCGCAAATCCGGATGGGGCAGTGTCGGTCATTACAGGGTCGTGAGCGGGGGAGTGGGAGGACCAGAACGGGTCACAGACACAGGTAGGGCTGCAAGACGGTCTTGGAGACGGACAGGGGTGTGGGGGGGGAGGAGGGTCAACCAGACGGGGAGGACTGTAGGGTAGGGGTCACGGAGGCGGGGAGGGGAGAAGGCGAGCAGGGTGTCACGAGAAGGGAAAGGGTGTAGGGGAGAAGGGGGTCACGGTGTTGGGGAGGGGTGTAGGGGAGAAGGGGGTCACGGTGTTGGGGAGGGGTGTAGGGGAGAAGGGGGTCACGGTGTTGGGGAGGGGTGTAGGGGAGAAGGGGGTCACGGTGTTGGGGAGGGGTGTAGGGGAGAAGGGGGTCACGGTGTTGGGGAGGGGTGCAGAGGAGGAAAGGGGGTGACGAAGGGAAAGGGTGTAGAGGAGGGAGGGGTGTAGGAAAGAAAGGGGTCACAGGGACGATGAAGAGTGTAAGGGAGTGGAGAGAGATGGAGAGGGGAGGGTGTAGTGTCGACGAGGGAGAGATCACGGAGACGGAGACGGGTGTAGGGGGAGGGAGAGATCACGGAGACGGGGAGGGGTGTAGGGGAGGGAGAGATCACGGAGACGGGGAGGGGTGTAGGGGAGGGAGAGATAACGAAGACGGGGAGGGGTGTATGGGAGGGAGAGATCACGGAGACGGGGAGGGGTGTAGGGGAGGAAGAGATCACGGAGACGGGTGTAGGGGAGGGAGAGATCACAGACGGGGAAGGGTGTAGAGGAGGGAGAGATCACGGAGACGGGTGGGGAGGGTGTGGTCACGGAGACGGGGAGGGGTGTAGGGGAGGGAGAGATCACGGAGACGGGGAGGGGTGTAGGGGAGGGAGCGATCACGGAGACGGGTGTAGGGGAGGGAGAGATCACGGAGACGGGGAGGGGTGTAGGGGAGGGAGCGATCACGGAGACGGGTGTAGGGGAGGGAGAGATCACGGAGACGGGGAGGGGTGTAGGGGAGGGAGCGATCACGGAGACGGGTGTAGGGGAGGGAGAGATCACGGAGACGGGGAGGGGTGTAGGGGAGGGAGCGATCACGGAGACGGGTGTAGGGGAGGGAGAGATCACGGAGACGGGGAGGGGTGTAGGGGAGGGAGCGATCACGGAGACGGGTGTAGGGGAGGGAGAGATCACGGAGACGGGGAGGGGTGTAAGGGAGGGAGAGATCACGGAGACGGGGAGGGGTGTAGGGGAGGGAGAGATCACGGAGACGGGGAGGGGTGTAGGGGAGGGAGCGATCACGGAGACGGGTGTAGGGGAGGGAGAGATCACGGAGACGGGGAGGGGTGTAGGGGAGGGAGCGATCACGGAGACGGGTGTAGGGGAGGGAGAGATCACGGAGACGGGGAGGGGTGTAGGGGAGGGAGCGATCACGGAGACGGGTGTAGGGGAGGGAGAGATCACGGAGACGGGGAGGGGTGTAGGGGAGGGAGAGATCATGGAGACGGGGAGGGGTGTAGGGGAGGGAGCGATCACGGAGACGGGTGTAGGGGAGGGAGAGATCACGGAGACGGGGAGGGGTGTAGGGGAGGGAGAGATCACGGAGACGGGGAGGGGTGTAGGGGAGGGAGCGATCACGGAGACGGGGAGGGGTGTAGGGGAGGGAGAGATCACGGAGGGGGAGGGGTGTAGGGGAGGGAGCGATCACGGAGACGGGTGTAGGGGAGGGAGAGATCACGGAGACGGGGAGGGGTGTAGGGGAGGGAGAGATCACGGAGACGGGGAGGGGTGTAGGGGAGGGAGCGATCACGGAGACGGGGAGGGGTGTAGGGGAGGGAGAGATCACGGAGGGGGAGGGGTGTAGGGGAGGGAGCGATCACGGAGACGGGTGTAGGGGAGGGAGAGATCACGGAGACGGGGAGGGGTGTAGGGGAGGGAGAGATCACGGAGACGGGGAGGGGTGTAGGGGAGGGAGCGATCATGGAGACGGGGAGGGGTGTAGGGGAGGGAGAGATCACGGAGACGGGGAGGGGTGTAAGGGAGGAAGAGATCACGGAGACGGGGAGGGGTGTAGGGGAGGAAGAGATCACGGAGACGGGGAGGGGTGTAGGGGAGGGAGCGATCACGGAGACGGGTGTAGGGGAGGGAGAGATCACGGAGACGGGGAGGGGTGTAGGGGAGGGAGCGATCACGGAGACGGGTGTAGGGGAGGGAGAGATCACGGAGACGGGGAGGGGTGTAGGGGAGGGAGCGATCACGGAGACGGGTGTAGGGGAGGCAGAGATCACGGAGACGGGGAGGGGTGTAGGGGAGGGAGCGATCACGGAGACGGGGAGGGGTGTAGGGGAGGGAGAGTTCACGGAGACGGGGAGGGGTGTAAGGGAGGGAGAGATCACGGAGACGGGGAGGGGTGTAGGGGAGGAAGAGATCACGGAGACGGGGAGGGGTGTAGGGGAGGGAGCGATCACGGAGACGGGTGTAGGGGAGGGAGAGATCATGGAGACGGGGAGGGGTGTAGGGGAGGGAGCGATCACGGAGACGGGTGTAGGGGAGGGAGAGATCACGGAGACGGGGAGGGGTGTAGGGGAGGGAGCGATCACGGAGACGGGTGTAGGGGAGGGAGAGATCACGGAGACGGGGAGGGGTGTAGGGGAGGGAGCGATCACGGAGACGGGTGTAGGGGAGGGAGAGATCACGGAGACGGGGAGGGGTGTAGGGGAGGGAGCGATCACGGAGACGGGTGTAGGGGAGGGAGAGATCACGGAGACGGGGAGGGGTGTAAGGGAGGGAGAGATCACGGAGACGGGGAGGGGTGTAGGGGAGGGAGAGATCACGGAGACGGGGAGGGGTGTAGGGGAGGGAGCGATCACGGAGACGGGTGTAGGGGAGGGAGAGATCACGGAGACGGGGAGGGGTGTAGGGGAGGGAGCGATCACGGAGACGGGTGTAGGGGAGGGAGAGATCTCGGAGACGGGGAGGGGTGTAGGGGAGGGAGCGATCACGGAGACGGGTGTAGGGGAGGGAGAGATCACGGAGACGGGGAGGGGTGTAGGGGAGGGAGCGATCACGGAGACGGGGAGGGGTGTAGGGGAGGGAGCGATCACGGAGACGGGTGTAGGGGAGGGAGAGATCACGGAGACGGGGAGGGGTGTAGGGGAGGGAGCGATCACGGAGACGGGTGTAGGGGAGGGAGAGATCACGGAGACGGGGAGGGGTGTAGGGGAGGGAGAGATCACGAAGACGAGGGGGGGGGGGAATCGAAGGGAACAATAGATGCGGGGGTGCGCCGTCTGATCCTGTTCCCAGGCTCCAATTTCCGGTCAACACAGTGATCGCAGTAGTCGGAGTGCGAGTCGGGAATGCCGCAGGTCCAGAGAGCGGAGTGGGAGTCAACTCAGGAGCCACAGCAGGTATTCTGGATATGTCCTGTTCTCCTATCTGCACACTGACCGGTGTCTCTCAGTCGCTGTTTCTAGGGGGGGGGGGGGGATCGACCACAAAACATAGAAGCAGAATTAGCCCACTCTGCCCATCGATTCTGCGCCACCATTCCATTATGGCTGACTTAGTATCCCTCTTTCTCCTTCTCCTTCTCCTGTCTAATCAATAATGCATCAACCTCTGTTTTAAATATACTGAATCACTTGGCCTCAACAGGCATGGAATTCCACAGATATCTGTGATATCCGTACACTGACCCGTGTACCCCAGGGGAGATCCGTACACTGACCGGGGCATCTCAGGGGAGATCTGTACACTGACAGTCGTCTCTCAGGGGAGATCCGTACACTGACCGGGGTCTCACGGGGAGGTCTGTACACTGACCGGTGTCTCTCAGGGGAGATCTGTACACTGACCAGGGTCTCTCGGGGGGAGATCCGTACACTGACAGTCGTCTCTCATGGGGAGATCTGTACACTGACCAGTGTCTCTCTCAGGGGAGATCTGTACACTGACCAGTGTCTCTCAGGGGAGATCTGTACACTGACCGGGGTCTCACAGGGGGAGGTCTGTACACTGACCGGTGTCTCTCAGGGGAGATCTGTACACTGACCGGGGTCTCACAGGGGGAGGTCTGTACACTGACCAGGGTCTCTCTCAGGGGAGATCCGTACACTGACCGGTGTCTCTCAGGGGAGATCTGTACACTGACCGGGGCCTCTCAGGGGAGATCTGTACACCGACCGGGGTCTCACAGGGGGAGATCCGTACACTGACCAGTGTCTCTCAGGGGAGATCTGTACACCGACCGGGGTCTCACAGGGGGAGGTCTGTACACCGACCGGGGTCTCACAGGGGAGATCTGTACACTGACCGGGGCCTCTCAGGGGAGATCTGTACACTGACTGGGGTCTCACAGGGGGAGATCTGTACACTGACAGTCGTCTCTCAGGGGAGATCTGTACACTGACCGGGGTCTCACAGGGGGAGGTCTGTACACTGACCGGTGTCTCTCAGGGGAGATCTGTACACTGACCAGTGTCTCTCAGGAGAGATCTGTACACTGACAGTCGTCTCTCAGGGCAGATCTGTACACTGACAGTCGTCTCTCAGGGGAGATCTGTACACCGACCGGGGTCTCACAGGGGGAGGTCTGTACACTGACCGGTGTCTCTCAGGAGAGATCTGTACACTGACAGTCGTCTCTCAGGGCAGATCTGTACACTGACAGTCGTCTCTCAGGGGAGATCTGTACACTGACCGGGGTCTCACAGGGGGAGGTCTGTACACTGACCGGTGTCTCACAGGGGGAGGTCTGTACACTGACCGGTGTCTCTCAGGGGAGATCTGTACACTGACCGGTGTCTCTCAGGGGAGATCTGTACACTGACCGGGGTCTCACAGGGGGAGGTCTGTACACTGACCGGTGTCTCTCAGGGGAGATCTGTACACTGACCGGGATCTCACAGGGGGAGGTCTGTACACTGACCAGGGTCTCTCTCAGGGGAGATCCGTACACTGACCGGTGTCTCTCAGGGGAGATCTGTACACTGACCGGGGCCTCTCAGGGGAGATCTGTACACTGACCGGGGTCTCTCAGGAGAGATCTGTACACTGACAGTCGTCTCTCAGGGGAGATCTGTACACTGACCGGGTTCTCACAGGGGGAGGTCTGTACACTGACCGGTGTCTCTCAGGAGAGATCTGTACACTGACAGTCGTCTCTCAGGGGAGATCTGTACACTGACCGGGGTCTCACAGGGGGAGGTTTGTACACTGACCAGTGTCTCTCAGGGGAGATCTGTACACTGACAGTCGTCTCTCAGGGGAGATCTGTACACTGACCGGGGTCTCACAGGGGGAGGTCTGTACACTGACCGGTGTCTCACTGGGGGAGATCTGTACACTGACCATTGTCTCTCAGGGGAGATTGGTACACTGACCGGGGTCTCTCAGGGGATATCGGTACACTGACCGGGGTCTCTCAAGGGAGATCCGTACACTGACCGGGGCCTCTCAGGGGAGATCTGTACACTGACCGGGGTCTCTCAGGGGAGATCTGTACACTGACCAGGGTCTCTCAAGGGAGATCCGTACACTGACCGGTGTCTCACAGGGGGAGATCTGTACACTGACCAGTGTCTCTCAGGGGAGATCTGTACACTGACCGGGGTCTCTCAGGGGGAGATCTGTACACTGACCAGTGTCTCTCCGGGGAGATCTGTACACTGACCAGTGTCTCACAGGGGAGATCTGTACACTGACCAGGGTCTCTCAGGGGAGATCTGTACACTGACCAGTGTCTCTCCGGGGAGATCTGTACACCGACCGGTGTCTCACAGGGGAGATCTGAACACTGACCAGGGTCTCTCAGGGGAGATCTGGACACTGACCGGTGTCTCTCAGGGGAGATCTGTACACTGACCGGTGTCTCTCTCAGAGGAGATCTGTACACTGACCGGTGTCTCTCAGGGGAGATCCGTACACTGACCAAGGTCTCTCAGGGGAGATCCGTACACTGACCGGGGTCTCTCAGGGGAGATCTGTACACTGACCGGGGTCTCTCGGGGGAGATCTGTACACTGACCAAGGTCTCTCAGGGGAGATCCGTACACTGACCGGGGTCTCTCAGGGGGAGATCTGTACACTGACCGGGGTCTCTCGGGGAGATCTGTACACTGACCGGGGTCTCTCAGGAGAGATCTGTACACTGACAGTCGTCTCTCAGGGGAGATCTGTACACTGACCGGGGTCTCACAGGGGGAGGTCTGTACACTGACCGGTGTCTCTCAGGAGAGATCTGTACACTGACAGTCGTCTCTCAGGGGAGATCTGTACACTGACCGGGGTCTCACAGGGGGAGGTTTGTACACTGACCAGTGTCTCTCAGGGGAGATTGGTACACTGACCGGTGTCTCTCAGGGGGAGATCCGTACACCGACCGGGGTCTCTCAGGGGATATCGGTACACTGACCGGGGTCTCTCAAGGGAGATCCGTACACTGACCGGGGTCTCTCAGGGGAGATCTGTACACTGACCAGGGTCTCTCAAGGGAGATCCGTACACTGACCGGTGTCTCACAGGGGGAGATCTGTACACTGACCAGTGTCTCTCAGGGGAGATCTGTACACTGACCGGGGTCTCTCAGGGGGAGATCTGTACACTGACCAGTGCCTCTCCGGGGAGATCTGTACACTGACCAGTGTCTCACAGGGGAGATCTGTACACTGACCAGGGTCTCTCAGGGGAGATCTGTACACTGACCAGTGTCTCTCCGGGGAGATCTGTACACCGACCGGTGTCTCACAGGGGAGATCTGAACACTGACCAGGGTCTCTCAGGGGAGATCTGGACACTGACCGGTGTCTCTCAGGGGAGATCCGTACACTGACCGGTGTCTCTCAGGGGGAGATCTGTACACTGACCGGTGTCTCTCTCAGGGGAGATCTGTACACTGACCGGTGTCTCTCAGGGGAGATCCGTACACTGACCAAGGTCTCTCAGGGGAGATCCGTACACTGACCGGGGTCTCTCAGGGGAGATCTGTACACTGACCGGGGTCTCTCGGGGGAGATCCGTACACTGACCAAGGTCTCTCAGGGGAGATCCGTACACTGACCGGGGTCTCTCAGGGGGAGATCTGTACACTGACCGGTGTCTCTCTCAGGGGAGATCTGTACACTGACCGGGGTCTCTCGGGGGAGATCTGTACACTGACCAAGGTCTCTCAGGGGAGATCTGTACACTGACCGGTATCTCTCAGGGGAGATCTGTACACTGACCGGGGTCTCTCGGGGGGAGATCTGTACACTGACCAGGGTCTCTCGGGGGGAGATCTGTACACTGACCAGGGTCTCTCGGGGGGAGATCTGTACACTGACCAGGGTCTCTCGGGGGGAGATCTGTACACTGACCGGGGTCTCACAGGGGGAGATCTGTACACTGACCGGTATCTCTCAGGGGAGATCTGTACACTGACCGGGGTCTCTCGGGGGGAGATCTGTACACTGACCAGGGTCTCTCGGGGGGAGATCTGTACACTGACCGGGGTCTCACAGGGGGAGATCTGTACACTGACCGGTGTCTCTCAGGAGAGATCTGTACACTGACAGTCGTCTCTCAGGGGAGATCTGTACACTGACAGTCGTCTCTCAGGGGAGATCTGTACACTGACCGGGGTCTCACAGGGGGAGGTCTGTACACTGACCGGTGTCTCTCAGGGGAGATCTGTACACTGACCGGGGTCTCACAGGGGGAGGTCTGTACACTGACCAGGGTCTCTCTCAGGGGAGATCCGTACACTGACCGGTGTCTCTCAGGGGTGATCTGTACACTGACCGGGGCCTCTCAGGGGAGATCTGTACACTGACCGGGGTCTCTCAGGAGAGATCTGTACACTGACAGTCGTCTCTCAGGGGAGATCTGTACACTGACCGGGGTCTCACAGGGGGAGGTTTGTACACTGACCGGTGTCTCTCAGGAGAGATCTGTACACTGACAGTCGTCTCTCAGGGGAGATCTGTACACTGACAGTCGTCTCTCAGGGGAGATCTGTACACTGACCGGGGTCTCACAGGGGGAGGTCTGTACACTGACCGGTGTCTCTCAGGGGAGATCTGTACACTGACCGGGGTCTCACAGGGGGAGGTCTGTACACTGACCAGGGTCTCTCTCAGGGGAGATCCGTACACTGACCGGTGTCTCTCAGGGGAGATCTGTACACTGACCGGGGCCTCTCAGGGGAGATCTGTACACTGACCGGGGTCTCTCAGGGGAGATCTGTACACTGACCAGGGTCTCTCAAGGGAGATCCGTACACTGACCGGTGTCTCACTGGGGGAGATCTGTACACTGACCATTGTCTCTCAGGGGAGATTGGTACACTGACCGGGGTCTCTCAGGGGATATCGGTACACTGACCGGGGTCTCTCAAGGGAGATCCGTACACTGACCGGGGCCTCTCAGGGGAGATCTGTACACTGACCGGGGTCTCTCAGGGGAGATCTGTACACTGACCAGGGTCTCTCAAGGGAGATCCGTACACTGACCGGTGTCTCTCAGGGGAGATCTGTACACTGACCGGGGTCTCTCAGGGGGAGATCTGTACACTGACCAGTGTCTCTCCGGGGAGATCTGTACACTGACCAGTGTCTCACAGGGGAGATCTGTACACTGACCAGGGTCTCTCAGGGGAGATCTGTACACTGACCAGTGTCTCTCCGGGGAGATCTGTACACCGACCGGTGTCTCACAGGGGAGATCTGAACACTGACCAGGGTCTCTCAGGGGAGATCTGGACACTGACCGGTGTCTCTCAGGGGAGATCTGTACACTGACCGGTGTCTCTCTCAGAGGAGATCTGTACACTGACCGGTGTCTCTCAGGGGAGATCCGTACACTGACCAAGGTCTCTCAGGGGAGATCCGTACACTGACCGGGGTCTCTCAGGGGAGATCTGTACACTGACCGGGGTCTCTCGGGGGAGATCTGTACACTGACCAAGGTCTCTCAGGGGAGATCCGTACACTGACCGGGGTCTCTCAGGGGGAGATCTGTACACTGACCGGGGTCTCTCGGGGAGATCTGTACACTGACCGGGGTCTCTCAGGAGAGATCTGTACACTGACAGTCGTCTCTCAGGGGAGATCTGTACACTGACCGGGGTCTCACAGGGGGAGGTCTGTACACTGACCGGTGTCTCTCAGGGGAGATCTGTACACTGACCAGTGTCTCTCAGGAGAGATCTGTACACTGACAGTCGTCTCTCAGGGCAGATCTGTACACTGACAGTCGTCTCTCAGGGGAGATCTGTACACCGACCGGGGTCTCACAGGGGGAGGTCTGTACACTGACCGGTGTCTCTCAGGAGAGATCTGTACACTGACAGTCGTCTCTCAGGGCAGATCTGTACACTGACAGTCGTCTCTCAGGGGAGATCTGTACACTGACCGGGGTCTCACAGGGGGAGGTCTGTACACTGACCGGTGTCTCACAGGGGGAGGTCTGTACACTGACCGGTGTCTCTCAGGGGAGATCTGTACACTGACCGGTGTCTCTCAGGGGAGATCTGTACACTGACCGGGGTCTCACAGGGGGAGGTCTGTACACTGACCGGTGTCTCTCAGGGGAGATCTGTACACTGACCGGGATCTCACAGGGGGAGGTCTGTACACTGACCAGGGTCTCTCTCAGGGGAGATCCGTACACTGACCGGTGTCTCTCAGGGGAGATCTGTACACTGACCGGGGCCTCTCAGGGGAGATCTGTACACTGACCGGGGTCTCTCAGGAGAGATCTGTACACTGACAGTCGTCTCTCAGGGGAGATCTGTACACTGACCGGGTTCTCACAGGGGGAGGTCTGTACACTGACCGGTGTCTCTCAGGAGAGATCTGTACACTGACAGTCGTCTCTCAGGGGAGATCTGTACACTGACCGGGGTCTCACAGGGGGAGGTTTGTACACTGACCAGTGTCTCTCAGGGGAGATCTGTACACTGACAGTCGTCTCTCAGGGGAGATCTGTACACTGACCGGGGTCTCACAGGGGGAGGTCTGTACACTGACCATTGTCTCTCAGGGGAGATTGGTACACTGACCGGGGTCTCTCAGGGGATATCGGTACACTGACCGGGGTCTCTCAAGGGAGATCCGTACACTGACCGGGGCCTCTCAGGGGAGATCTGTACACTGACCGGGGTCTCTCAGGGGAGATCTGTACACTGACCAGGGTCTCTCAAGGGAGATCCGTACACTGACCGGTGTCTCACAGGGGGAGATCTGTACACTGACCAGTGTCTCTCAGGGGAGATCTGTACACTGACCGGGGTCTCTCAGGGGGAGATCTGTACACTGACCAGTGTCTCTCCGGGGAGATCTGTACACTGACCAGTGTCTCACAGGGGAGATCTGTACACTGACCAGGGTCTCTCAGGGGAGATCTGTACACTGACCAGTGTCTCTCCGGGGAGATCTGTACACCGACCGGTGTCTCACAGGGGAGATCTGAACACTGACCAGGGTCTCTCAGGGGAGATCTGGACACTGACCGGTGTCTCTCAGGGGAGATCTGTACACTGACCGGTGTCTCTCTCAGAGGAGATCTGTACACTGACCGGTGTCTCTCAGGGGAGATCCGTACACTGACCAAGGTCTCTCAGGGGAGATCCGTACACTGACCGGGGTCTCTCAGGGGAGATCTGTACACTGACCGGGGTCTCTCGGGGGAGATCTGTACACTGACCAAGGTCTCTCAGGGGAGATCCGTACACTGACCGGGGTCTCTCAGGGGGAGATCTGTACACTGACCGGGGTCTCTCGGGGAGATCTGTACACTGACCGGGGTCTCTCAGGAGAGATCTGTACACTGACAGTCGTCTCTCAGGGGAGATCTGTACACTGACCGGGGTCTCACAGGGGGAGGTCTGTACACTGACCGGTGTCTCTCAGGAGAGATCTGTACACTGACAGTCGTCTCTCAGGGGAGATCTGTACACTGACCGGGGTCTCACAGGGGGAGGTTTGTACACTGACCAGTGTCTCTCAGGGGAGATTGGTACACTGACCGGTGTCTCTCAGGGGGAGATCCGTACACCGACCGGGGTCTCTCAGGGGATATCGGTACACTGACCGGGGTCTCTCAAGGGAGATCCGTACACTGACCGGGGTCTCTCAGGGGAGATCTGTACACTGACCAGGGTCTCTCAAGGGAGATCCGTACACTGACCGGTGTCTCACAGGGGGAGATCTGTACACTGACCAGTGTCTCTCAGGGGAGATCTGTACACTGACCGGGGTCTCTCAGGGGGAGATCTGTACACTGACCAGTGCCTCTCCGGGGAGATCTGTACACTGACCAGTGTCTCACAGGGGAGATCTGTACACTGACCAGGGTCTCTCAGGGGAGATCTGTACACTGACCAGTGTCTCTCCGGGGAGATCTGTACACCGACCGGTGTCTCACAGGGGAGATCTGAACACTGACCAGGGTCTCTCAGGGGAGATCTGGACACTGACCGGTGTCTCTCAGGGGAGATCCGTACACTGACCGGTGTCTCTCAGGGGGAGATCTGTACACTGACCGGTGTCTCTCTCAGGGGAGATCTGTACACTGACCGGTGTCTCTCAGGGGAGATCCGTACACTGACCAAGGTCTCTCAGGGGAGATCCGTACACTGACCGGGGTCTCTCAGGGGAGATCTGTACACTGACCGGGGTCTCTCGGGGGAGATCCGTACACTGACCAAGGTCTCTCAGGGGAGATCCGTACACTGACCGGGGTCTCTCAGGGGGAGATCTGTACACTGACCGGTGTCTCTCTCAGGGGAGATCTGTACACTGACCGGGGTCTCTCGGGGGAGATCTGTACACTGACCAAGGTCTCTCAGGGGAGATCTGTACACTGACCGGTATCTCTCAGGGGAGATCTGTACACTGACCGGGGTCTCTCGGGGGGAGATCTGTACACTGACCAGGGTCTCTCGGGGGGAGATCTGTACACTGACCAGGGTCTCTCGGGGGGAGATCTGTACACTGACCAGGGTCTCTCGGGGGGAGATCTGTACACTGACCGGGGTCTCACAGGGGGAGATCTGTACACTGACCGGTATCTCTCAGGGGAGATCTGTACACTGACCGGGGTCTCTCGGGGGGAGATCTGTACACTGACCAGGGTCTCTCGGGGGGAGATCTGTACACTGACCGGGGTCTCACAGGGGGAGATCTGTACACTGACCGGTGTCTCTCAGGAGAGATCTGTACACTGACAGTCGTCTCTCAGGGGAGATCTGTACACTGACAGTCGTCTCTCAGGGGAGATCTGTACACTGACCGGGGTCTCACAGGGGGAGGTCTGTACACTGACCGGTGTCTCTCAGGGGAGATCTGTACACTGACCGGGGTCTCACAGGGGGAGGTCTGTACACTGACCAGGGTCTCTCTCAGGGGAGATCCGTACACTGACCGGTGTCTCTCAGGGGTGATCTGTACACTGACCGGGGCCTCTCAGGGGAGATCTGTACACTGACCGGGGTCTCTCAGGAGAGATCTGTACACTGACAGTCGTCTCTCAGGGGAGATCTGTACACTGACCGGGGTCTCACAGGGGGAGGTTTGTACACTGACCGGTGTCTCTCAGGAGAGATCTGTACACTGACAGTCGTCTCTCAGGGGAGATCTGTACACTGACAGTCGTCTCTCAGGGGAGATCTGTACACTGACCGGGGTCTCACAGGGGGAGGTCTGTACACTGACCGGTGTCTCTCAGGGGAGATCTGTACACTGACCGGGGTCTCACAGGGGGAGGTCTGTACACTGACCAGGGTCTCTCTCAGGGGAGATCCGTACACTGACCGGTGTCTCTCAGGGGAGATCTGTACACTGACCGGGGCCTCTCAGGGGAGATCTGTACACTGACCGGGGTCTCTCAGGGGAGATCTGTACACTGACCAGGGTCTCTCAAGGGAGATCCGTACACTGACCGGTGTCTCACTGGGGGAGATCTGTACACTGACCATTGTCTCTCAGGGGAGATTGGTACACTGACCGGGGTCTCTCAGGGGATATCGGTACACTGACCGGGGTCTCTCAAGGGAGATCCGTACACTGACCGGGGCCTCTCAGGGGAGATCTGTACACTGACCGGGGTCTCTCAGGGGAGATCTGTACACTGACCAGGGTCTCTCAAGGGAGATCCGTACACTGACCGGTGTCTCTCAGGGGAGATCTGTACACTGACCGGGGTCTCTCAGGGGGAGATCTGTACACTGACCAGTGTCTCTCCGGGGAGATCTGTACACTGACCAGTGTCTCACAGGGGAGATCTGTACACTGACCAGGGTCTCTCAGGGGAGATCTGTACACTGACCAGTGTCTCTCCGGGGAGATCTGTACACCGACCGGTGTCTCACAGGGGAGATCTGAACACTGACCAGGGTCTCTCAGGGGAGATCTGGACACTGACCGGTGTCTCTCAGGGGAGATCTGTACACTGACCGGTGTCTCTCTCAGAGGAGATCTGTACACTGACCGGTGTCTCTCAGGGGAGATCCGTACACTGACCAAGGTCTCTCAGGGGAGATCCGTACACTGACCGGGGTCTCTCAGGGGAGATCTGTACACTGACCGGGGTCTCTCGGGGGAGATCTGTACACTGACCAAGGTCTCTCAGGGGAGATCCGTACACTGACCGGGGTCTCTCAGGGGGAGATCTGTACACTGACCGGGGTCTCTCGGGGAGATCTGTACACTGACCGGGGTCTCTCAGGAGAGATCTGTACACTGACAGTCGTCTCTCAGCGGAGATCTGTACACTGACCGGGGTCTCACAGGGGGAGGTCTGTACACTGACCGGTGTCTCTCAGGAGAGATCTGTACACTGACAGTCGTCTCTCAGGGGAGATCTGTACACTGACCGGGGTCTCACAGGGGGAGGTTTGTACACTGACCAGTGTCTCTCAGGGGAGATCTGTACACTGACAGTCGTCTCTCAGGGGAGATCTGTACACTGACCGGGGTCTCACAGGGGGAGGTCTGTACACTGACCGGTGTCTCTCAGGGGAGATCTGTACACTGACCGGGGTCTCACAGGGGGAGGTCTGTACACTGACCAGTGTCTCTCAGGGGAGATCTGTACACTGACCGGGGTCTCTCGGGGAGATCTGTACACTGACCGGGGTCTCTCAGGAGAGATCTGTACACTGACAGTCGTCTCTCAGGGGAGATCTGTACACTGACCGGGGTCTCTCAGGGGAGATCCTTACACTGACCGGCGTCTCTCAGGGGAGATCTGTACACTGACCGGGGTCTCTCGGGGAGATCTGTACACTGACCGGGGTCTCTCAGGAGAGATCTGTACACTGACAGTCGTCTCTCAGGGGAGATCTGTACACTGACCGGGGTCTCACAGGGGGAGGTCTGTACACTGACCAGTGTCTCTCAGGGGAGATCTGTACACTGACAGTCGTCTCTCAGGGGAGATCTGTACACTGACCGGGGTCTCTCAGGGGAGATCTGTACACTGACAGTCGTCTCTCAGGGGAGATCTGTACACTGACCGGGGTCTCACAGGGGGAGGTTTGTACACTGACCAGTGTCTCTCAGGGGAGATCTGTACACTGACAGTCGTCTCTCAGGGGAGATCTGTACACTGACCGGGGTCTCACAGGGGGAGGTCTGTACACTGACCGGTGTCTCTCAGGGGAGATCTGTACACTGACCGGGGTCTCACAGGGGGAGGTCTGTACACTGACCAGGGTCTATCTCAGGGGAGATCCGTACACTGACCGGTGTCTCTCAGGGGTGATCTGTACACTGACCGGGGCCTCTCAGGCGAGATCTGTACACTGACCGGGGTCTCTCAGGAGAGATCTGTACACTGACAGTCGTCTCTCAGGGGAGATCTGTACACTGACCGGGGTCTCACAGGGGGAGGTCTGTACACTGACCAGTGTCTCTCAGGGGAGATTGGTACACTGACCGGTGTCTCTGAGGGGGAGATCCGTACACCGACCGGGGTCTCTCAGGGGATATCGGTACACTGACCGGGGTCTTTCAAGGGAGATCCGTACACTGACCGGGGCCTCTCAGGGGAGATCTGTACACTGACCGGGGTCTCTCAGGGCAGATCTGTACACTGACAGTCGTCTCTCAGGGGAGATCTGTACACCGACCGGGGTCTCACAGGGGGAGGTCTGTACACTGACCGGTGTCTCTCAGGAGAGATCTGTACACTGACAGTCGTCTCTCAGGGGAGATCTGTACACTGACAGTCGTCTCTCAGGGGAGATCTGTACACTGACCGGGGTCTCACAGGGGGAGGTCTGTACACTGACCGGTGTCTCTCAGGGGAGATCTGTACACTGACAGTCGTCTCTCAGGGGAGATCTGTACACTGACCGGGGTCTCACAGGAGAGATCTGTACACTGACAGTCGTCTCTCAGGGGAGATCCGTACACTGACCAGGGTCTCTCTCGGGGAGATCTGTACACTGACCGGTGTCTCTCAGGGGAGATCTGTACACTGACAGTCGTCTCTCAGGGGAGATCTGTACACTGACCGGGGTCTCACAGGGGAGATCTGTACACTGACAGTCGTCTCTCAGGGGAGATCCGTACACTGACCGGGGTCTCACAGGGGGAGGTTTGTACACTGACCGGTGTCTCTCAGGAGAGATCTGTACACTGACAGTCGTCTCTCAGGGGAGATCTGTACACTGACCGGGGTCTCACAGGGGGAGGTTTGTACACTGACCAGTGTCTCTCAGGGGAGATCTGTACACTGACAGTCGTCTCTCAGGGGAGATCTGTACACTGACCGGGGTCTCACAGGGGGAGGTCTGTACACTGACCGGTGTCTCTCAGGGGAGATCTGTACACTGACCGGGGTCTCACAGGGGGAGGTCTGTACACTGACCAGGGTCTCTCTCAGGGGAGATCCGTACACTGACCGGTGTCTCTCAGGGGAGATCTGTACACTGACCGGGGCCTCTCAGGGGAGATCTGTACACTGACCGGGGTCTCTCAGGGGAGATCTGTACACTGACCAGGGTCTCTCAAGGGAGATCCGTACACTGACCGGTGTCTCACAGGGGGAGATCTGTACACTGACCAGTGTCTCTCAGGGGAGATTGGTACACTGACCGGTGTCTCTCAGGGGGAGATCCGTACACCGACCGGGGTCTCTCAGGGGATATCGGTACACTGACCGGGGTCTCTCAAGGGAGATCCGTACACTGACCGGGGCCTCTCAGGGGAGATCTGTACACTGACCGGGGTCTCTCAGGGGAGATCTGTACACTGACCAGGGTCTCTCAAGGGAGATCCGTACACTGACCGGTGTCTCACAGGGGGAGATCTGTACACTGACCAGTGTCTCTCAGGGGAGATCTGTACACTGACCGGGGTCTCTCAGGGGGAGATCTGTACACTGACCAGTGTCTCTCCGGGGAGATCTGTACACTGACCAGTGTCTCACAGGGGAGATCTGTACACTGACCAGGGTCTCTCAGGGGAGATCTGTACACTGACCAGTGTCTCTCCGGGGAGATCTGTACACCGACCGGTGTCTCACAGGGGAGATCTGAACACTGACCAGGGTCTCTCAGGGGAGATCTGGACACTGACCAGTGTCTCTCAGGGGAGATCCGTACACTGACCGGTGTCTCTCAGGGGGAGATCTGTACACTGACCGGTGTCTCTCTCAGAGGAGATCTGTACACTGACCGGTGTCTCTCAGGGGAGATCCGTACACTGACCAAGGTCTCTCAGGGGAGATCCGTACACTGACCGGGGTCTCTCAGGGGAGTTCTGTACACTGACCGGGGTCTCTCGGGGGAGATCTGTACACTGACCAAGGTCTCTCAGGGGAGATCCGTACACTGACCGGGGTCTCTCAGGGGGAGATCTGTACACTGACCGGTGTCTCTCTCAGGGGAGATCTGTACACTGACCGGGGTCTCTCGGGGGAGATCTGTACACTGACCAAGGTCTCTCAGGGGAGATCTGTACACTGACCGGTATCTCTCAGGGGAGATCTGTACACTGACCGGGGTCTCTCAGGGGAGATCCGTACACTGACAGGTGTCTCTCAGGGGAGATCTGTATACTGACCAGTGTCTCTCAGGGGAGATCTGTACACTGACCGGTGTCTCTCAGGGGAGATCCGTACACTGACCGGGGCCTCTCAGGGGGAGATCTGTACACTGACTGGCGTCTCTCAGGGGAGATCTGTACACTGACCGGGGTCTCACAGGGGGAGATCCGTACACTGACAGGTGTCTCTCAGGGGAGATCTGTACACTGACCAGTGTCTCTCAGGGGAGATCTGTACACTGACTGGCGTCTCTCAGGCGAGATCCGTACACTGACCGGTGTCTCTCAGGGGAGATCCATACATTGACCGGGGTCTCTCAGGGGAGATCTGTACACTGACCGGGGTCTCACAGGGGGAGATCCGTATACTGACCGGGGTCTCTCAGGGGAGATCTGTACACTGACCAGTGTCTCTCAGGGGAGATCTGTACACTGACCGGGGCCTCTCAGGGGAGATCTGTACACTGACCGGTGTCTCTCAGGGGAGATCTGTGCACTGACCGGGGCCTCTCAGGGGAGATCCGTACACTGACCGGGGCCTCTCAGGGGGAGATCTGTACACTGACTGGCGTCTCTCAGGGGAGATCCGTACACTGACCGGTGTCTCACAGGGGGAGATCCGTACACTGACCGGGGCCTCTCAGGGGGAGATCTGTACACTGACTGGCGTCTCTCAGGGGAGATCCGTACACTGACCGGTGTCTCACAGGGGGAGATCTGTACACTGACCGGGGCCTCTCAGGGGGAGATCTGTACACTGACTGGCGTCTCTCAGGGGAGATCTGTACACTGACCGGGGTCTCACAGGGGGAGATCCGTATACTGACCGGTGTCTCTCAGGGGAGATCTGTACACTGACTGGCGTCTCTCAGGGGAGATCCGTACACTGACCGGTGTCTCTCAGGGGAGATCCATACACTGACCGGGGTCTCTCAGGGGAGATCTGTACACTGTCCGGGGCCTCTCAGGGGGAGATCTGTACACTGACTGGCGTCTCTCAGGGGAGATCCGTACACTGACCGGGGTCTCACAGGGGGAGATCCGTATACTGACCGGGGTCTCTCAGGGGAGATCTGTACACTGACCAGTGTCTCTCAGGGGGAGATCGGTACACTGACCGGGGTCTCTCAGTCCACCTCTCGCCTCCATCCTCTTCCTCTCGTCCCCTCTCTCTCTGCTGCTCTCGCTCACTGCCAACCTGCCTCTTTTTACCCTATCCCCACAGTGGTAGCACAGAGCATGGCCGGTTCTCAACCCAGCATCGGACCCGGAGGCGGAGGAGGAGGAGCGGGAACCGACGGCGAGGGCGGACGCACAGCCGGCGCACTCGTCACAGAGACCGCCGTGGGCGACACCGAGGGGGGCGGGCGAGGCACAGGTGGGAAGAGCCACTCCGCAGCCACCCTGACATTTGCCCCCCCCCCGGGCGATTCCACACCTCCTCACCCTCCGTTGCTCACCTTTGCAGGCACCACGCATCGCACAGCCGGAGCCCGAAGTTGAGCAGAAGCAGGAGCCCGCGCTGCCGGTCCAGGAGCATCAGCAGGTGAGAATCCCGGTGAAAGGAGCGAACGGCGGCTCCGGCTCCGGCTCCAGACCAGCGCCTGGACCACCCGGGCTTGCCCCGCTTTTAAACTCCGGCGTCTGGTTCTCAAAGCAGCGTCACGGAATTCAGCTGATGGTCCCCCTGCGCAACGAGGAACAGGGAGGGGTGTGGGGGGGGGGTCACAGAGATGGGGTGGAGGTGTAGGGAGACGGTATCTCTAGTGGGGGTGTAGGGGAGGAAGGGGCAGGGAGGCGGAGAGGAATGTATGGAAAGGGTCACGGGGACGGGAGAGGTGAAATGGAAGGAGGTGGGGGAGCACAGAGAAAGTGACGGATCCGGGGGAGGATGGTGGAACTGAGCAGGCGAGGTGAGCTGTGATTCTCCCTCACACTGCCTCTTTCTCCCGAACAGGGACCGTGTGTACGGACGCACTCCGGAAGAGCGAGATGCATGCACCATTCTCTGCCTACAGCTCTCCGGACAGATCCGACCCAGGGACCTGGAACGTTTCTTCTCCACTGTCGGAAAGGTCAGGCCTAGTGATGTGTGATGGGACGGCTGTGGAGGGAGATTCACTCTGTGTCTGACCCCGTGAGTGTGTGATGGGACGGTGTGGAGGGAGATTCACTCTGTGTCTGACCCCGGGAGTGTGTGATGGGACGGTGTGGAGGGAGATTCACTCTGTGTCTGACCCCGGAGTGTGTGATGGGACGGTGTGGAGGGAGATTCACTCTGTGTCTGACCCCGTGAGTGTGTGATGGGACGGTGTGGAGGGAGATTCACTCTGTGTCTGACCCCGGGAGTGTGTGATGGGACGGTGTGGAGGGAGTTTCACTCTGTGTCTGACTCCGGGAGTGTGTGATGGGACGGTGTGGAGGGAGTTTCACTCTGTGTCTGACCCCGGGAGTGTGTGATGGAACGGTCTGGAGGGAGATTCACTCTGTGTCTGACCCCGGGAGTGTGTGATGGGACGGTGTGGAGGGAGTTTCACTCTGTGTCTGACTCCGGGAGTGTCTGATGGGATGGTGTGGAGGGAGATTCACTCTGTGTCTGACCCCGGGAGTGTGTGATGGGACGGTGTGGAGGGAGTTTCACTCTGTGTCTGACCCCGGGAGTGTGTGTTGGGACGGTGAGGAGGTAGATTCACTCTGTGTCTGACCCCGGGAGTGTGTGATGGGACGGTGAGGAGGGAGTTTCACTCTATGTCTGACCCGGGAGTGTGTGATGGGACGGTGTGGAGGGAGTTTCTCTGTGTCTGACCCCGGGAGTGTGTGATGGGGGTGGATAACGCCTTGGGCCTCTGGCAGGTCCGTGACGTGAAGATCATCTCGGACCGCAGCTCCCGCCGATCGAAGGGCATTGCGTATGTGGAGTTTTACAGTATAGACAGCGTCCCGCAGGCGATCGGCCTCTCCGGAACAAAATTATTAGGAGTCCCCATCATCATTCAGGCTTCCCAGGTATGGAGGGCGTGGGACAGCGAGCACGGTGGGGCGGGGAGGGCCGGGAGTGTGAGTGGATGGGAAGGGGAGCGGAAGGAAGGAAGGAGTTTCGTGGGGTGCGGGGGGGGGACGACGGTAACGATATCTTCCGTACACCCTGTGCCAGGCTGACTGACCACCTACTCCCCCTCCCCACTGACAGGCAGAGAAGAACCGTCCAGACCCCGGGGTCGGACAGCCGCAGCTTGCGGGAGACGGCCCGCTCAGGCTCTACGTGGGATCGCTCCATGCTGATATCACCCAGGACATGCTGAGGGCAATCTTCACGCCCTTCGGCAAGGTGTGAGCTATCCTCCTTCCGACCTCTTTCACTGCCACCGTCCCCCCCATTCCCTTTCCTTCACTCTCTGTGCACCTCATTGCCCCTCTCTCTCCCCCTTCAGTAGCCTGTCCCTCTGCACCCTCAAACCGCCGCCTCCCGCTCTCTCTCCCCCTCCCTCTCTTCCTCGCTCCCCCCATTGATTCTCCCACCCCCTCTAACCCTACAGATCGACAGTCTACACCTTATCAAGGACCCACTGACCGGCATTTCCAAGGGATACGGGTTCGTCACGGTGAGTGTTTCCCCCCAGCCCTACCCCGCAGAGCTGGGAACCCCTCTATATCCCTCACACCAACCCTCTCCCCATCCTCACCCCGCTCACCGTCCATATCCCCCAACCCTCAGTCGCTACCTCCAGGCCGCCCCGCTTCGTTTTGCCGCCACCATACGGGCCGCGATCCTGTCCGACGGGAGGGGAGGGGTGAGACACGCAGCCTTAACCTTCTCCCTTCCTCCCGCCTCCCCGCGGAGCAGTTTGCCGATGCGGAGTGTGCGCGGCGGGCTCTGCAGCAGCTTCACGGCTTCGAGCTGGCGGGGAAGCCGCTCAGGCTGAGCCCGGTGACGGATCGCTGGGAGCCGGACCCTGCCGTCACCGTCCTGGACACCGAGGACACGGAGCGCCCCGGGATCAGCTTGGGACCCAGCAGCCGTCTCCAGCTGATGGCTCGCCTCGCTAAGGGTAGGCGTGGTCTGCTCGGCGGGGCTGTCGGAGGGGCGACGAGTTCTGGACCTAATCCGGCGGTTCAGGACGTTTATGTAAAGAAGGATTCCCGGTAGTGGATTACATCTGATCCAGGGGATCTTTATGTGCATAGAATAACAGATCTCCGGGCATAGATTATAGACTGGGATCTGATTCAGGGATCGACGGGTTTATATACAGAATAACAGATCCCCGGGAGTGGGTTACAGGCTGAGATCTGATCCCGGGGTTCAGGGGTTTATATATAGAATAACAGATCCCCGGGAGTGGTTTACAGGCTGGGATCTGATCCAGGGGTTCAGGGGTTTATATACAGAATAACAGATCCCCGGGAGTGGGTTACAGGCTGAGATCTGATCCCGGGGTTCAGGGGTTTATATATAGAATAACAGATCCCCGGGAGTGGTTTACAGGCTGGGATCTGATCCAGGGGTTCAGGGGGTTTATATATAGAATAACAGATCCCTGGGAGTGGGTTACAGGCTGAGATCTGATCCAGGGGTTCAGGGGGTTTATATATAGAATAACAGATCCCTGGGAGTGGGTTACAGGCTGAGATCTGATCCAGGGGTCCAGGGGTTTATATATAGAATAACAGATCCCCGGGAGTGGTTTACAGGCTGGGATCTGATCCAGGGGTTCAGGGGGTTTATATATAGAATAACAGGTCCCTGGGAGTGGGTTACAGGCTGAGATCTGATCCAGGGGTCCAGGGGTTTATATATAGAATAACAGATCCCCGGGAGTGGTTTACAGGCTGGGATCTGATCCAGGGGTTCAGGGGCTTATATATAGAATAACAGATCCCTGGGAGTGGGTTACAGGCTGAGATCTGATCCCGGGGTTCAGGAGTTTATATATAGAATAACAGATCCCTGGGAGTGGGTTACAGGCTGGGATCTGATCCAGGGGTCCAGGGGTTTATATATAGAATAACAGATCCCCGGGAGTGGTTTACAGGCTGGGATCTGATCCAGGGGTTCGGGGGTTTATATATAGAATAACAGATCCCTGGGAGTGGGTTACAGGCTGAGATCTGATCCAGGGGTTCAGGGGTTTATATATAGAATAACAGATCCCCGGGAGTGGTTTACAGGCTGAGATCTGATCCAGGGGTCCAGGGGTTTATATATAGAATAACAGATCCCTGGGAGTGGGTTACAGGCTGAGATCTGATCCAGGGTTCCAGGGGTTTATATATAGAATAACAGATCCCCGGGAGTGGTTTACAGGCTGGGATCTGATCCAGGGGTTCAGGGGGTTTATATATAGAATAACAGATCCCTGGGAGTGGGTTACAGGCTGGGATCTGATCCAGGGGTTCAGGGGGTTTATATATAGAATAACAGATGCCCGGGAGTGGGCTACGTTGGGGTCTGATCCAGGGGTTCAGGGGGTTTATATATAGAATAACAAATCCCCAGGAGTGGGTTACAGGCTGGGATCTGATCCCGGGGTTCAGGGGGTTTATATATAGAATAACTGATCCCCGGGAGTTGGTTACAGATTGGGATCTGATCCAGGGGTTCAGGGGGTTTATATATCGAATAACAGATGCCCGGGAAAGGGCTACAGACTGGGATCTGATCCAGGGGTTCAGGGGTTTATATATAGAATAACAGATGCCCGGGAGTGGGTTACAGATTGGGATCTGATCCAGGGGTTCAGGGGGTTTATATATCGAATAACAGATGCCCGGGAAAGGGCTACAGACTGGGATCTGATCCAGGGGTTCAGGGGTTTATATATAGAATAACAGATCCCCGGGAGTGGGCTACAGACTGGGATCTGATCCAGGGGTTCAGAGGGTTTATATATCGAATAACAGATGCCCGGGAAAGGGCTACAGACTGGGATCTGATCCAGGGGTTCAGGGGTTTATATATAGAATAACAGATGCCCGGGAGTGGGTTACAGATTGGGATCTGATCCAGGGGTTCAGGGGGTTTATATATCGAATAACAGATGCCCGGGAAAGGGCTACAGACTGGGATCTGATCCAGGGGTTCAGGGGGTTTATATATAGAATAACAGATGCCCGGGAGTGGGCTACGTTGGGGTCTGATCCAGGGGTTCAGGGGGTTTATATATAGAATAACAAATCCCCAGGAGTGGGTTACAGGCTGGGATCTGATCCCGGGGTTCAGGGGGTTTATATATAGAATAACTGATCCCCGGGAGTTGGTTACAGGCTGGGATCTGATCCAGTGACTCGGGGCTTGGGGTATGAGCAATTTTATCTCCCTGATTTCAGCTTTCCCTCTCTCGCCCCCAGGATCCGGACTGGAAATTCCGCCGGCCACACAGGCCGCTCTCCAGCTCCAGAACATCTACCCCTTTGGGATCCTAATGCCGAATGCCGCAGGTGAGGGCTCTGCTGGGTGACCCAGGACAGGCCAGGGCGGAAGGAGGGCGGGGCAGGGGATCTCGTGGGGTGGGGAGGGGAATCTGCTGGGACCCCAGGCTCTGTCTTCATCGAGACACGACTAGGCCAGGCCGGTCCGGTCCAACTGGCTCCTATCTCTCATTGGCCAATACAATCATCCCAGCCCCATTACCATGGCAACTTGTAACATGGAAGTAGGACTGAGGACACCTGTCACCATAGCAACAGGAGTGAGTCAAGAGCCCCCGGCAGTCCGTTACCATAGAAACGGGAGGGAGCACCAGACAGCCCCCAAGCACCGGAGTGGGTCTGCGTGTCCCAGAGAGTGACGTCCAACTCAAGCCTGTTACCATGGAAACTGCTGATGGCCCAGATCAAAGCAAGTGGGACACTGTTACTGTGGCAACCTGATGGCCCGCCATGTCCCATCGCTATAGCAACGTGACTGGGCCCACACCTCAGCAACAGAGGGCACACGTGTCCCATCAGGAGTTGGCCTGTTGCCCTGGAAAGACCAGGAGCTAACCAGAGAGGGAGGGAGATTGGGAGGAGGGCTGAGGGCGTTTGGAGGGAGAAGGGGTAGGGAGGATGGCTAGGGGACTGTGATGAAAGGCTTACACTGCCCTGACATTTCCTTTCTGCCCCCTACCTCCAGGCCCCACCCTGACTCAGGGTCTCCCTGGGACCACCCCAGGTTGAGAGGGACCAGACATGGATGGGACAGGGTGGATGAGGAAGGAGCACATCATCAAAGGCCCGTTCAGCTCTGGGTCTCTGGAGAGAATGTCCCAATGGAGAATTACTGACCCACACCAACACGGGACAATCCCTATTGACTGAGTCCCACCTCACCGTCCTGTCAGACACAGAGTGAAACTCCCTCCACACCGTCCCGTCAGACACAGAGTGAAGCTCTCTCATCACCGTCCCGTCAGTCACAGAGTGAAACTCCCTCCTCACCGTCCAGTCAGTCACAGAGTGAAGCTCTCTCCACACTGTCCCAGTCAGAGTGAAACTCCCTCCACACCGTCCCGTCAGTCACAGAGTGAAACTCCCTCCACACCGTCCCATCAGACAGAGTGAAGCTCTCTCATCACCGTCCCGTCAGTCACAGAGTGAAGCTCCCTCCTCACCGTCCCGTCAGTCACAGAGTGAAACTCCCTCAACACCGTCCTGTCAGTCAGAGTGAAGCTTCCTCTGCACAGTCACATCAGTCACAGAGTGAAGCTCCCTCGGCACCATCCCATCACACACTCCCACAGTCAGAAACAGAGTGAAGCTCCCTCCCCACCGTCCCATCATTCACAGAGTGAAACTCCCTCCCCACCGTCCCATCATTCACAGAGTGAAACTCCCTCCACACCGTTCCATCACACACTCCCGGGGTCAGACACAGAGTGAAACTCCCTCCTCACCATCCCATCAGTCACAGTGTGAAGCTCCCTCCACACTGTCCCATCAGTCAGAGTGAAGCATCCTCTGCACAGTCACATCAGTCACAGAGTGAAGCTCCCTCGGCACCATCCCATCACACACTCCCACAGTCAGAAACAGAGTGAAGCTCCCTCCCCACTGTCCCATCATTCACAGAGTAAAACTCCCTCCGCACCGTCCCATCAGATACAGAGTGAAACTCCCTCCCCACCGTCCCGTCAGTCACAGAGTGAAGCTCCCTAGGCACCGTCCCATCACACACTCCCACAGTCAGACACAGAGTGAAACTCCCTCCGCACCGTCCCATCAGTCACAGAGTGAAACTCCCTCCACACCGTTCCATCACACACTCCCGGGGTCAGACACAGAGTGAAGCTCCCTCCTCACCGTCCCATCACACACTCCCGGGATCAGACACAGAGTGAAGCTCCCTCCTCACCGTCCCGTCGGTCACAGAGTGAAACTCGCTCCACACCGTCCCATCAGTCACAGAGTGAAACTCGCTCCACACCGTCCCATCAGTCACAGAGTGAAACTCCCTCCACACCGTTCCATCACACACTCCCGGGGTCAGACACAGAGTGAAGCTCCCTCCTCACCGTCCCGTCGGTCACAGAGTGAAACTCGCTCCACACTGTCCCATCAGTCACAGAGTGAAACTCCCTCCTCACCGTCCCGTCAGTCACAGAATGAAACTCCCTCCACACCATCCCATCAGATACAGAGTGAAACTCCCTCCACACCGTCCTGTCAGACACAGTGAAACTCCCTCCACACCGTCCAGTCACAGAGTGAAGCTCCCTCCACGTCCTGTCACTCACAGAGTGAAACTCCCTCCGCACTGTCCCATCAGACACAGAGTGAAGCTCCCTCCTCACCGTCCCATCACACACACGCAGGGTCACAGAGTGAAGCTCTCTCCGCACCGTCCTGTCACTCACAGAGTGAAACTCCCTCCGCACTGTCCCATCAGACACAGAGTGAATCTCCCTCCTCACCGTCCCATCAGTCACAGAGTGAAACTCCCTCTTCACTGTCCCGTCACTCACAGAGTGAAGCTCCCTCCTCACCGTCCCATCACACACACGCAGGGTCACAGAGTGAAGCTCTCTCCACACCGTCCTGTCACTCACAGAGTGAAGCTCCCTCCTCACCGTCCCGTCACTCACAGAGTGAAGCTCCCTCCTCACCGTCCCATCACTCACAGAGTGAAACTCCCTCTTCACCGTCCCATCACTCACAGAGTGAAGCTCTCTCCATACAGTCCCATCAGTCACAGATTGAAGCTCCCTCCGCACCGTCCCGTCACTCACAGAGTGAAGATCCCTCCACACATTATGTAAGAGATTATTGAGTGTATTTGCCAGTGGTCAGTGACTGGACAAGGAGCACTGGTGATGTCTTTGAAATAAAGTGCATACAGGAATATCAGACTGAGTGTGGTCAATGTGATGTGTTTTTACAGTGACACATGGGGGGGGGTGGAGGGTGGAAAACAGAGTGTGGGAAAGAAGTGGGGAGGAGCAATATGAGGGGAGAGTGTTGTGGTTGGTGGAAGACCTGGGAGGGGCAGAGGGATATGCAGGGATGCAGTGGGTGGGGATTAATAACAGGAGGAGAGGTGTGGGAATGGGTGAGTGACCTTGTGTTGAGGCTGTTGGGGCTTCCTGTTAGAACAATGACCACACTGCGACTGTACAGAGTTTGCTTACGGCTTTTATTCTACAGAAATTTTACACAGGTTTCCAGAACATTCTCAGTGGAGTTCATTCCTCAGCCATCAGTTTCTGTAAGAGAGAGCCCCAGAATTAGACAGAACCATGGATTCCACACTGTCCCGTAAAAACACTCCCGGGGTCAGACACAGAGTGAATCTCCCTCCACACCATCCCATCACACACTCCCGGGGTCAGACACAGAGTGAATCTCCCTCCACACCGTCCCATCACACACTCCCGGGGTCAGACACAGAGTGAATCTCCCTCCACACCGTCCCATCACACACTCCCGGGGTCAGACACAGAGTGAATCTCCCTCCACACCATCCCATCACACACTCCCGGGGTCAGACACAGAGTGAATCTCCCTCCACACCGTCCCCTCACACACTCCCGGGGTCAGACACAGAGTGAATCTCCCTCCACACCGTCCCATCACACACTCCCGGGGTCAGACACAGAGTGAATCTCCCTCCACACCGTCCCATCTCACACTCTCGGGGTCAGACACAGAGTGAATCTCCCTCCACACCGTCCCATCACACACTCCCGGGGTCAGACACAGAGTGAATCTCCCTCCACACCGTCCCATCTCACACTCTCGGGGTCAGACACAGAGTGAATCTCCCTCCACACCATCCCATCACACACTCCCGGGGTCAGACACAGAGTGAATCTCCCTCCACACCGTCCCATCACACACTCCCGGGGTCAGACACAGAGTGAATCTCCCTCCACACCGTCCCATCTCACACTCTCGGGGTCAGACACAGAGTGAATCTCCCTCCACACCGTCCCATCACACACTCCCGGGGTCAGACACAGAGTGAATCTCCCTCCACAGCGTCCCATCACACACTCCCGGGGTCAGACACAGAGTGAATCTCCCTCCACACCGTCCCATCACACACTCCCGGGGTCAGACACAGGGTGAAACTCCCTCCACACTGTCCCATCACACACTCTCGGGGTCAGACACAGAGTGAAACTCCCTCCACACCGTCCCCCACACTGGACCAGGTTACCTTGCTGCCAACATCCCGGGTCTTGGCTCTCAGCTTGTTGACCTGACTCTCTGCGATATCTGCTCTCTCCTCTGCTTCATCCAGCTCATGTTGAAGTTTCCGGAACTTTGCCAGGTTTGCATTGGACTGTTCCTCCTGTGGGAACCGAGGCAGGGAGCTGTTACTGTCAGGGGACAGCGAGGGATATCACAGAGACGGAGGGTGGTAACAGAGTGAGGGGGGTGTGCAGCAGGGATCACGGAGATAGGGAAGGGACTGTTTCACTTACTGCCTCCTCTGCCGATCTCTTATAGGCCTTGACCTTGAGTTGGAGTTTGTCCACCAGGTCTTGCAGTCGGATGTTGTTCTTACGGTCCTCCTCAGTCTGGGGGTTGAGGGGGTGATGATGTGTGTGAGGGAGGCAAACAGATAGAGAGGTTGGCAGAGTGTGAATAAGAGTGAATACTGTACAGAATCCCTCCCTCAGTTTCCTCTCCTCCCTCCTGCCAGATCACTCCCTCCTCCACCAGATCCCCTTCCCTCCTCCCTAAATTTCCTCTCCTCCTCCACCAGATCCCGTCCCCTCCTTCATCCTCCACCAGATTTCCTCCCCTCCTCCCTCCAGATTACTCCCTCCCTACTTCACCAGATTCCCCTCCCATCTTCCTACCCAGATTCTACACCTGGTCACCTCAGTTCCCCTTCTCCTTCCCCCTGCTCCTCTCCCCATGGCTGGGGGGGGAGGCTGAGGGATGGTTGGGATCTGGGAAGGAGGGATATCTCCGTTGATGCTCCTACCTACAACTCATTTCCCAGGTTCCACACCCACCAGGAACACCCACCGCCACCTCATGGACTCGAGGGTGTGTAGTCTGATGGGGAGGGCTGGGGGGAGTAAAACAATGCACCTCCTGAGATCCCAGGGTTCTCTTCTGCCCACATACTAGGGACAGCCTCTGTCTGCCACCCAGGAGGAGGCTGCACCTCGAGGAGACGCCTGGAGCCTCACCTGGTAGGTCAGTTCCTTGATCCGCCTCTCGAACTTGCGAGCCCCTTTCACCGCCTCCGAGCATCTCCTCTGCTCTGCCTCCAGCTCGTTCTCCAGTTCCCGGACCTGACGGATACAGGAGGGGCATGCGGGGAAAGTCAGACATCAGCTGGGCACGCAAGCGGCTCGATGGCAGGAAGCAGGGGAGGGTAAAGGTGGGAGGTTATCTCACTGACTGGAGGCCCGTGACCAATGGCGTCAGAACTTAGAAAACTACAAGACATTTTAAGCTACTCTACGATCAATCTAACCCCTCGCTCCTGCATTGCCTTCTCTTTTTCTTTCGTCCGTGTGCCTGTTTAAGAGTTTCTTAAATGTCCCTAACGTATCTGCCTCTATCGCCACCCCTGGAACCTTCCACACATCAGTATTATCTGTGAAAAACATCCCCTATACACTCCTCCTGGATGGTGGCAATATGTCTCTACCTAAGGAGGTGTAAGGTGCTCCTTCCCTCTGCCAGGCTGCAGGTAACCCTTGGGCAAGATGTAGCACCTGCTTAGCCCCCGATCAGGGTCAGGTGAAGCCATGGGGCAGGTGGTGGATGGTTGTATGAGCAGTCCTGGTTATGCCCACTGTCGCCAGGCAGACAATCTCCGAAGAGTATTGATAATGGCTGGGAGGGTTACCCGTCTTGTAAAGAAACTGCCCAGAAGAATGGCCCTCTTTTGTGGAACAATCATGGTCATGGAAAAACCAGGAATGGCCAAATCATACAACACGGAGCATAATAATGATACTTTCCTCCAGTCAAGTTCAAATTGGCTCATATTGGGTATTCCACCCTGTAGAAAAAAGGTGCTGGCTGTCAACTCACTGCCTCGTATCACCTTGTATAGTTCTATCAAGTCATCACTCATCCTCCTTCACTCCAGAGAGAGGAGCCCTATCTACCTCAGCCTATTGTGTTCTCTAATACAGAATCTCCTCTGCACCCTCTCTAAAGCTTCCACATCCTTCCCATATCAAAGTGACCAGAACGGTACACCAGAGTTTTACAGAGCTGCAACGTTACCTCACAGCTTTGGAACTCAACCTCCTGCCCGATGAAGGCCACTTACTGCAGGCCTTCACAACCATCCTATCAGATTGTGATCTACGTGGACCTTTGATAAAGTCCCACATGGCTGGCTGCTCTGGAAGGTTCAATCACAATCACCAGGTGTTGCACTTTGGGCAGACAAATGGAGTGGGGGTCAGGACTTTCACAGTGAATGGCAGGGACCTGGGGAGTGTTGTAGAACAGAGGCACCCAGGGGTACAGGTACACGGATCCCTGAAAGTGGAGTCACAGGTAGACAGGGGGGTGACGGTGCCGGCCTTCGTCGGTCAGGGCACTGAGTTCTGGAGATGGGATGTTATATTGGGGTTGTATAATCCGTTGGTGAGGCTGCACTTGGAGTATTGCATTCAGTTTTGGTCACCCTGCTGTAGGAAAGATGCCACTGAGCTGGAGAGAGAGCAGAGGGAGATTTAGGAGCATGTTGCTGGACTGATTTACGGAGAGAGGGACGGCAGTTTGCAAGTTTATTCTCTGGGCCACAGGAGACCGAGGGGCAAAGGCAAGATGAAGGTCCTCAGTCTTTTCCTGAGGGTTGCAAATCAAGAACCAGAGGGCAGGAGTGAGAGGACCCAAGGGGAAACTTCTCTCGCAGAGGATTGAGCTGAGTTGTGGCAGGTTTAGAAAGTCACTTGGACAGGAAAAGGTTAGAGGGATCCAGACCACAGGCAGAGGCGATTGGCTCGGATGGGGGACTGAGGTCAGCACACAGTTCCCCATAGGACGTTGGGGGTGTTAGTGCCTGTCCTGTCCTCACCCACCACAGGACGTTGGGGGGTGGGGGGGGGTAGTTCCTGTCCTCACCCACCACAGGACTTTGGGGGGTGGGGGTGTTAGTGCCTGTCCTGTCCTCACCCACCACAGGACGTTGGGGGGTGGGGGGGGGTTAGTTCCTGTCCTGTCCTCACCCACCACAGGACGTTCGGGGGTGGGGGGGGGTTCGTGCCTGTCCTGTCCTCACCCACCACAGGACGTTGGGGGGTAGGGGGGTGTTAGTGCCTGTCCTGTCCTCACCCACCACAGGACTTTGGGGGGTGGGGGGGGGGGGTTCGTGCCTGTCCTGTCCTCACCCACCACAGGACGTTGGGGGGTGGGGGGTTCGTGCCTGTCCTGTCCTCACCCACCACAGGACGTTGGGGGGTGGGGGGTGGGTAGTTCCTGTCCTGTCCTCACCCACCACAGGACGTTGGGGGGTGGGGGAGGGGTTAGTGCCTGTCCTGTCCTCACCCACCACAGGACGTTGGGGGGTGGGGGGGTTCGTGCCTGTCCTGTCCTCACCCACCACAGGACGATGGGGGGTGGGGGGTTCGTGGCTGTCCTGTCCTCACCCACACAGGACGTTGGGGGGGTGGGGGGGGTTCGTTCCTGTCCTGTCCTCACCCACCACAGACGTTGGGGGGTGGGGGAGGGGTTAGTGCCTGTCCTGTCCTCACCCACCACAGGACGTTGGGGGGTGGGGAGTTCGTGCCAGTCCTGTCCTCACCCACCACAGGACGTTGGGGGTGGGGTGGGTTAGTTCCTGTCCTGTCCTCACCCACCACAGGACGTTGGGGGGTGGGGGGGGGGTTCGTGCCTGTCCTTTCCTCATCCACCACAGGACGTTGGGGGGTGGGGGGGGGTCATGCCTGTCCTGTCCTCACCCACCACAGGACGTTGGGGGGTGGGGGGGGTTCATGCCTGTCCTGTCCTCACCCACCACAGGACGTTGGGGGGTGGGAGGGGTTCGTGCCTGTCCTGTCCTCACCCACCACAGGACGTTGGGGGGGGGGGTTCATGCCTGTCCTGTCCTCACCCACCACAGGACGTTGGGGGGTGGGGGGGGGTTCGTGCCTGTCCTGTCCTCACCCACCACAGGACGTTGGGGGGTAGGGGGGGGTTCATGCCTGTCCTGTCCTCACCCACCACAGAATGTGGGGGGGTGGGGGGTTTTCGTGCCTGTTCTGTCCTCACCCACCACAGGACGTTGGGGGGTGGGGGGTGTTAGTGCCTGTCCTTTCCTCATCCACCACAGGACGTTGGGGGTTGGGGGGGGGGTTCGTGCCTGTCCTGTCCTCACCCACCACAGGACGTTGGGGGGTGGGGGGGGGGGTTCGTGCCTGTCCTGTCCTCACCCACCACAGGACGTTGGGGGGTGGGGGGGGTTCGTGCCTGTCCTGTCCTCACCCACCACAGGACGTTGGGAGGTGGGGGAGGGGTTAGTTCCTGTCCTGTCCTCACCCACCACAGGACGCTGGGGGTGTTAGTGCCTGTCCTGTCCTCACCCACCACAGGACGTTGGGGGGTGGCGGGTGGGGGTGTTAGTGCCTGTCCTGTCCTCACCCACCACAGGACGTTGGGGGGTGGGGGAGGGGTTAGTGCCTGCCCTGTCACCCACCACAGGACATTGGGGGGGTTTCGTGCCTGTCCTGTCCTCACCCACCACAGGACGTTGGGGGGTGGGGGGGGGGTTCGTGCCTGTCCTGTCCTCACCCACCATAGGACGTTGGGGGGTGGGGGGGGTCGTGCCTCTCCTGTCCTCACCCACCACAGGACGTTGGGGGGAGGAGGTGTTAGTGCCTGTCCTGTCCTCACCCACCACAGGACGTTGGGGGGTGGGGGGGGTTTCGTGCCTGTCCTGTCCTCACCCACCACAGGACGTTGGGGGTTGGGGGGGGGGGTTCGTGCCTGTCCTGTCCTCACCCACCACAGGACGTTGGGGGGGGGGTTCGTGCCTGTCCTGTCCTCACCCACCACAGGACGTTGGGGGGGTTCGTGCCTGTCCTGTCCTCACCCACCACAGGACGTTGGGGGGGTTCGTGCCTATCCTGTCCTCACCCACCACAGGACGTTGGGGGGTGGGGGTGTTAGTTCCTGTCCTGTCCTCACCCACCACAGGACGTTGGGGGGTGGGGGGGGGGTTAGTTCCTGTCCTGTCCTCACCCACCACAGGACGTTGGGGGGTGGGGGGGGGTTCGTGCCTGTCCTGTCCTCACCCACCACAGGACGTTGGGGGGTGGGGGAGGGGTTAGTTCCTGTCCTGTCCTCACCCACCACAGGAGGTTGGGGGGTGGGGGGGGTTCGTGCTTGTCCTGTCCTCACCCAGCACAGGACGTTGGGGGGAGGGGGTGTTAGTGCCTGTCCTGTCCTCACCCACCACAGGACTTTGGGGGCTGGGGGGGGGGGGTTCGTGCCTGTCCTGTCCTCACCCACCACAGGACGTTGGGGGGTGGGGGGGGGGGGTTCGTGCCTGTCCTGTCCTCACCCACCACAGGACGTTGGGGGGTGGGGGTGTTAGTTCCTGTCCTGTCCTCACCCACCACAGGACGTTGGGGGGTGGGGGGGGGGTTAGTTCCTGTCCTGTCCTCACCCACCACAGGATGTTGGGGGGTGGGGGGGTTTCGTGCCTGTCCTGTCCTCACCCACCACAGGACTTTGGGGGCTGGGGGGGGGGGGGGGTTCGTGCCTGTCCTGTCCTCACCCACCACAGGACGTTGGGGGGTGGGGGGGGGGTTCGTGCCTGTCCTGTCCTCACCCACCACAGGACGTTGGGGGGTGGGGGGGGGGGGTTCGTGCCTGTCCTGTCCTCACCCACCACAAGCCGTTGGGGGGTGGGGGGTGTTAGTGCCTATCCTGTCCTCACCCACCACAGGACGTTGGGGGGTAGGGGGGTGTTAGTGCCTGTCCTGTCCTCACCCACCACAGGACGTTGGGGGGTGGCGGGTGGGGGTGTTAGTGCCTGTCCTGTCCTCACCCACCACAGGACGTTGGGGGGTGGGGGAGGGGTTAGTGCCTGCCCTGTCACCCACCACAGGACATTGGGGGGGTTTCGTGCCTGTCCTGTCCTCACCCACCACAGGACGTTGGGGGGTGGGGGGGGTTCGTTCCTGTCCTGTCCTCACCCACCACAGGACGTTGGGGGTGTGGGGGGTTCGTGCCTGTCCTGTCCTCACCCACCACAGGACGTTGGGGGTGGGGGGGGTTCGTGACTGTCCTGTCCTCACCCACCACAGGACGTTGGGGGGTGGGGGGGGGTTTCGTTCCTGTCCTTTCCCCACCCACCACAGGACGTTGGGGGGTGGGGGGGGGGTTCGTGGTTGTCCTGTCCTCACCCACCACAGGACATTGGGGTGTGGGGGGTGTTAGTGCCTGTCCTGTCCTCTCCCACCACAGGACGTTGGGGGGTGGGGGAGGGGTTAGTGCCTGCCCTGTCACCCACCACAGGACATTGGGGGGGTTTCGTGCCTGTCCTGTCCTCACCCACCACAGGACGTTGGGGGGTGGGGGGGGTTCGTTCCTGTCCTGTCCTCACCCACCACAGGACGTTGGGGGTGGGGGGGGTTCGTGACTGTCCTGTGCTCACCCACCACAGGACGTTGGGGGGTGGGGGGGGGTTTCGTTCCTGTCCTTTCCTCACCCACCACAGGACGTTGGGGGGTGGGGGGGGGGTTCGTGGTTGTCCTGTCCTCACCCACCACAGGACATTGGGGTGTGGGGGGTGTTAGTGCCTGTCCTGTCCTCACCCACCACAGGACGTTGGGGGGTGGGGGGGGGTTTCGTTCCTGTCCTTTCCTCACCCACCACAGGACGTTGGGGGGTGGGGGGGGGGTTCGTGGTTGTCCTGTCCTCACCCACCACAGGACATTGGGGTGTGGGGGGTGTTAGTGCCTGTCCTGTCCTCACCCACCACAGGACGTTGGGGGGTGGGGGGGTGTTAGTTCCTGTCCTGTCCTCACCCACCACAGGACGTTGGGGGGTGGGGGGGTGTTAGTGCCTGTCCTGTCCTCACCCGAGTCTCCAGTTTCTGGATCTGCTTCTTCCCGCCCTTCATGGCGATCTGCTCGGCCTCGTCCAGCCGGTGCTGCAGGTCCTTGATGGTCTGCTCCATGTTCTTCTTCATGCGCTCCAGGTGGGCACTCGTGTCCTGCTCCTTCTTCAGCTCCTCTGCCATCATGGCCGCCTAGTAGGAACAGAGATGGGAACAGTTCAGGGCTTGGTCCTTCCCAGGCAGCTGTTCCCGACAAGACCCAGTGCTGATTTTCTTTGCCCCCCTCTCTCTTCACATCTACCAGTCTGTCAGAGGGGAGGTTCCTCCATTGGCCCCTTTCTGCCTACAGGAAGGGCGCCAGGTCTACCTCAACTGTGCTGAGGCCGAGAGAGAGAGTTGAGAGCCTCGAGCTCACAGGAGTGAATCACCACCAGGCTGACCTGGTCCAACCACCCCCAGATGTCACAGCAAGAAAGCTCACTGGCACCTCTACGTCCTTGGGAAGCTGAAGAAATTCAGCATGTCGCCATGAACTCACCAATATTTAATGGATTCACCCCCTCCCCTCACCATCAGATTTTCTCAATGGTCCACGAACACCACCGCAGTATTCTTTTCTATTGCACGATGTCTTTTTTGGTAATTTATAGTAATTTTATGTCTTTGCCCTGTCGCAAAACAGCAGGTCGCAGATGGTGCGGTGGCATCCATCATGAAGGAGCTTCACCATCTGCGACGTGCCCTCTCCTCATGACCAGCATTGGGGAGGAGGTACAGGAGCACGAAGAGCTCAATGACTCAGGAACAGCTCCTTCCCCTCTTCCGTCAGCACTGTTTCATTATTCCTTATCTGCACACGGTGGGTTTTTATAATCTCCAGTAATTTTATGCATTGCACTGTAGCGCTGCCACAAAACAACCTGCAAGCACGTAACTCCAGGCTCAAGGACAGCTTCCACCCCACCCCGCTGTTATAAGATGGTTGAACAGTCCCCTCGTTCCACCCTTGACCTCACCGTGGCCTTGCACCTTATTGTCTGGTGGTGCTGCACTTTCCCCGTAACCGCTGCACGTTATTCTGCACTCTTTTTCCTCTGGTGCTACCTCAGCGCAGTTGCGGATGGGACGATCTGGCTGGACGGCAGAGGATTGTTTGGACAGCTTCTACCCTGTTGCTATCAGATTCGTAAGTGATCCCCTCTTGACCTCACAATCAACACCCCCACCACTGCTTTGTTATTTCCTGTCACTCACATTCTGCACGGCCTCGTGTCACTTTACCAACATGTAATTAATCTCTGTATATAAGCTATCGTAGGTATTTATAGTTATTGTGCCCTTTATCTCACTCTGCTTCTTTCTGTACCAGATTAGGTCTGGAGTATCAATGATTTCGTTCTCCTTTACACTCGTATACTGGAAATGATGTGAATCCATCATGAATCTGGAGTCTGTGACCCTTGCCCTTACTGTCTGCCTGAACTGCACTCTCCCAGTTTCTGCTGCACTTTATTCTGTTTTTCCTTGTGCTAGCTCTGTTTGAAAAGTATGCAAGACACTGCATCTTGGGACCTTTGACAGTAATCAGCCATGATCCGTGATCAATTTCCCCCATCCAACCCGAACAGATCGATTTAGTCGATGCTCGGACCGGGAGCTGGGGCTTTCAGATTCCTCAGGGTCTGACTCGATCCTGTACTCTCCCAAAGCCCCTCAAGCCCTGGAAATTGCTTCCCAGGCTCGACCCGCTCCCCTCGGGTTCAGGTCCCCTCCCCATGGGCCCCAGCTCACTTCCCCCGCGGGATCGCGCTGTGCCTGGACTCACATCGGTGACGGCTTTCTTGGCCTTCTCATCCGCGTTGCGGGACTCCTGTAGCGAGTCCTCCACCTCAGCCTGCAGCTGCCCAATGTCACTCTCCAGCTTCTTCTTCTGGTTGATCAGGCTTGTGTTCTGTTGGGTGGGGGGGGGGGGGAGGAAATCGTCTGTTAGCATCCACGGCCGAGTCAAGGGGCACTTCGCAGTCGGCTGCAGGCTCACAGGTTCGGGGAGCCCCCGGCGATGGCCAGGGGTCAGAGGTCACGGGGTACACGGCCTGGTCTGTCACAGGCTCAGGGGTCCAAGGTTGGGGGTGGGGTGGGTAAAGTATTCAGTGTCAGCTTCAGGACTAGTGGCGGAGGGGCTGTCGGAGGTCAGACGACAAATGGTTACCCATCAGTGACAGCAGGGTCAGACGTCAGATGTCAGGGTAGATCACAGGGCAGTGGAGAGGTGTCAAGGGGCTGGTAAGTTCAGGGGTCATCGGCTGGAGGGTGAGCAAGGCCGAAGGTCGGCTGTACCTGGGAGTGCAGGAGTTGCACCCTCTCGCTGCTCTCGATCAACTCAGTCTCAGCCAGCTTGCGCCCGCGCTCTGCCTGCTCCAGCTGTGCCCTCAGCTCCTCCAGCTCGGCCTGGAGCAGGTTTCCCCGTCGTTCAGCCATTGCTGCACTCTCCTTCAGCTCCTCACTTAGTCTCAGTGTGTCATCCAGCTGCAGCTGCACCTCCTGTAGAGAGAAGCAGGGTCAGATCCCTCACCCGGGGTCATGTCCCTCACCTGGGGTCATGTCCCTCACCTGGGGTCAGATCCCTCACACATGGTCAGATCCCTCACCCGGGGCATGTCCCTCACCCGGGGTCAGATCCCTCACCTGGGGTCCGTCTCCTGAGGTCAAATTCCTCACACAGAGCGGGAGGATCCCACATACTGGATTAGATCTCTTGCATGGGTCTAGATCCCTGTCAGGGTGGAAGGGTCCCACATGGCGAGGGATCTCTCACCCAGGGTCAGGTCCGCCATGGTGGGTTACCCCTCACGGGGAGGGGGTGTTTCATACAGGCAAATTTCTCACACAGTGGGGGGGTGATCCCTCACATGGGGACAAATCCCTCTTAGTCTGGGGGTCCACAGTGGGTCAGAGGGTTACACTCCTCACAATGACGAGATCCCTCATGATCACCCCGTGTGGTATGAAGTTCCCTCAATCTGGCAGCCTGATCGCTCTCTGCACGCTCCTCAATGCTGAGAACCCTCTCCTTTATGAGATTCCACAATGTTCTTCACACCGTGCTAGCTCCCTGCTCCTGCACTGATATCCCTCACCATGGTTAGAGTCCCTCATCCCCTCTCCCTGGCTCTGAGCTCGCTCCCTGTTCCCTCCTTCCCCAGAGAAGCTCAATTCCAGGCGGAGACTCCTCACCATCCCTCCCCCTGCATGACACTCACTCCTCAGAGGGGATCCCTCATCACCCCTCCCCAGCAAAGAGCACTCCCCCCCCCACCGTGGAGGCTTCCTCCCAACATGGAGATCCTTTACTCCCTGTCACTGAGGGAAGCTCCCGCCCCATAAGATGCTCCTTCACTGTGTGGCATCCCTCACCACATTCCTCAGCTTCCTTCTCAACGATGGGATCCCTCCCCAGAATCATTCCCCCCCAGCACCACCGGGAAGCTCCTTCACTGTGCGGAGCCTGCTCACCACCCCTCTCCCAGTTCTGAATCCCTCACTGCGTGGAGATCCCTCAAAGCCCCTCCCCCACTGCACTACCCTCACTGCTCCTGGGGGGGGGGCGAGAGACCCTCTTGGTCCTCTGTCTGGCAGGAAGATCCCTCGTAGGATGAGGCTCCCTCATGCCCATCCCTGTTGTGGAGCTTCCTCCCCAAGTTCTGCAGCTTAATCCATTGGATCCACTGCACCCCCTGGGCACAATCCTCTTAGGATGAGATTCCCAGACTGTGTGGAAATCCTTCAGCAACCCCCACCCAGTGTTGAGTGCCTTCCCTGGCGTTGAGATCTCAACCCAACACTATTCCCTCCCTTCCCTGTTGAAGCTCCTCCTTGGACTGGAGAACCCTCACCGGCCCTCCTTGCCACCGAGTTAACAGTGGATAGGGAAGGCTCCCTCACCTTCAGCGAGGTCTGCAGTGTCTTGCTCTGCTTGTGGGCCTCGGCCACCTGGCGGTTGGCCAGGTTCAGCTGCACCTCCATCTCATTCAGGTCTCCTTCCATCTTCTTCTTCACCCTCAGCGCCTCGTTTCGGCTGCGAGTCTCCGCCTCGAGGGAGCTCTGCAAAGTGTCCACCACCCGCTGCTGGTTCCTCTTTGCCTGTTCCATCTCCTCCTCCTTCTCCGCCACACGACGCTCCATGTCTGCCTTCAGCTGGCTGTACTCAAGCTGTGCGCGAAGTATCTTCCCCTCCTCGTGCTCCAGGGTGCCCTAAAATCCAGTGTGGGGTCACAAAGTGAGGCTCCCTGCTCTCAGTCCCATCACACACCCCCAGGCTGTCCCATCACACACTCCCGGGGTCAGACACAGAGTGAAACTCCCTCCACACCGTCCCATCACACCCTCCCGGGGTCAGACACAGAGTGAAACTCCCTCCACACCGTCCCATCACACCCTCCCGGGGTCAGACACAGAGTGAAACTCCCTCCACACCGTCCCATCACACCCTCCCGGGGTCAGACACAGAGTGAAACTCCCTCCACACCGTCCCATCACACACTCCCGGGGTCAGACACAGAGTGAATCTCCCTCCACACTGTCCCATCACACACTCCCGGGGTCAGACAGAGTGAAACTCCCTCCACACCGTCCCATCACACACTCCCGGGGTCAGACACAGAGTGAATCTCCCTCCAGACCGTCCCATCACACACGCCCGGGGTCAGACACAGAGTGAATCTCCCTCCACACCGTCCCATCACACACTCCCGGGGTCAGACACAGAGTGAATCTCCCTCCAGACCGTCCCATCACACACTCCCGGGGTCAGACACAGAGTGAATCTCCCTCCACACCGTCCCATCACACACTCCTGGGGTCAGACACAGAGTGAATCTCCCTCCATACCGTCCCATCACACACGCCCGGGGTCAGACACAGAGTGAATCTCCCTCCACACCGTCCCATCACACACTCCCGGGGTCAGACACAGAGTGAATCTCCCTCCAGACCGTCCCATCACACACTCCCGGGGTCAGACACAGAGTGAATCTCCCTCCACACCGTCCCATCACACAATCCCGGGGTCAGACATAGAGTGAATCTCCCTCCACACGCCCCCTCACCTCCGCCTCTTCCAGTGCCGCCTGCAGTTCCTGTTTCTCCTGATCCAGCTGCTTCCTGATCTTCTCCAGCTCGTGAACACTCTTCCCCCGCTCGCTCAACTGCTCCGTCAGGTCCGAGATCTCCTCTGCCGGCCAAAACCATCAGCACCCAGTCAGAGAGAGGTGAGGGAAGGGGTCAGGAGGGGCAGAGGGGCATGGAGGAAGGTAAGTAGGAGGGAGGGAGCGTCGGAGGGCCAGCGAGGGAGAGAGGGAGCACAGTGGGAGAAGTGGTGGGGAAGGAGAGAGAGCATTGTGGGGGGGAGCAGTGTGGGGGTTAGAGAGAGTGCCAAGGGAGGGGTAGTCAGGCGGATGGAGGGAGAGGGAGCACTGTGGGAGGGGTTGTGTGGAGAAAGCACCACAGGAGGTTCAGTGAGGAAAGGAGGGGCGGCAAAGAGGAAAAGGAGGGATACCACTGGCGCTGTACCTTGGAGGATTTTGTTCTCCCTCTTGAGCGTCTCCAGGTGGTCAAGTGCCTCCTCATAGGCGTTCTTGAGCTTGAACAGCTCAGTGCTGAGGGAGCGGGCATCCTTCTGCGAAGCTTCCAGCTCTGTCTGGGACTCCTCAAACTTCTGCTTCCACTCCGCGAGCAACTGCGGTGAGAGGGAGGACCCTGTGATCTCTCACTAACCCCTACACCGCTGAGACCCAACGCAGGCTGGGGAACCACCCTGTTGAGCACCTTCGCAGATTCTCCCAGTGTCCACCCATTCCCGTTCCCATTCCCCTATGGCACGACGAGGCCAAAGTCAGGGCAGAGGGGCAGCACCTCATATTCCATCAGGGTAGCCTCCAACCTGATGCCGTGAGCATCCATTTCTCCAACGTGCCAGTTTCTCCCCCTCCTGTCCCCTTCGCTGCCTTTCCATTCCCCATCCTTGCTTCCTTCTCACCCCTTCTACTCACCTATCCACCTGGTTCCCCTCCTCCTTCCCTTTCTCCTATGATCCGCTCTCCTCTCCTACCAGATTCCTCCTTCTTCAGCCCTTTAGCTCTTCTGCCTCCCAGCTTCTTACTGACCCCTGACCCCACCCGCCTCACGTGGTCTCACCTTTCACCTTGCACACCTTCCCCTCTCCCATACCTTCTCATTTGGCTTTTCTCTTTCCATTTGTAATAAAAGGTTTCAGCCTGAAACGTTAATTGTTTATTCCCCTCCACTGATGCTGCCTGACCTGTTGAGATCCTCCAATATTCTGTGATTTGTTCAAGATTCCCAGCATCCGTACAAACGTGTGTTTCTGTGCCTGGGCTATTCTACCTTCTGTGATCAGTCTCCAAGTGGCTGTGAGACACTTTACCCCTGTTGTTGAGTCCGTCCCCCCAGGGTCCCGATACCTTGTCGAAGTTCCTCTGCTTCTTGTCGAGGGCAGCGGCGGCAGCGTTCGATCGCTCCACATCGATCATCAGGTCCTCAATCTCATTCTGTAGCCGGTGCTTGGTCTTCTCCAGCGAAGAGCACTTGGCGTTCACCGCCTCCACCTGCTCCTCAGCCTCCTGAAGCCGCTGGGCCAGCTTCTTCCTGCAAACGTGCCCAGAGTGGTGAGGGCTGGCCGGTGCTACCCCCTCCACCTTCCACACCCCCACCCCACCCCGCAGATATAAAAGTCGGAAAGCACGCCCCACCAGGTTGAAGGACAGCTCCCACCCCACTATTATAAGACTAATGTACAATCAGATGTCGCCGTCGACCGACACCAATTTTTATCAATGCTCCACAGAAGGCCCTCTATCCACAGCTTGGTACAATGACTGCTCTGCTCCAGGCCACAGTAAAGCAGCCAGCATCATCAACAACCCCTCCCTCCCCTGTCCCGTCAGGCAGAAGACACGAAAGCCTGAAAGCAGGTACCACCAGGGTTCAGGGACAGGGACAACTTCCATCCCGCTGTGATAAGACTATTGAACGGATCTCTTGTACAATACGTTGGACTCTTGCTCTCACACTCTACCTCTTTCAGATCTTGCTCCTGATAGTCTTGCCTGCGCTACACTCTCTCTGTAGCTTTATTTTGCATTCTGTTACTGTTTTACCTTATCCTTCCTCAGCACACTGTGCAATGATCTGATCTGTGTGAACAGTACACGAGACAAGCCTCTCACTGTATCTATTTCAATAATTGCACAAGTACAATGAAGATCTCTGTCTATACATCTCACTCCCTCGGTAATCAACGATCCCACCCACCATGGACATTCCCCCCCACCCCACCCCCACTTTCTCTCATCTTTCCCTGGGCAGAATCTACAAAAGCTAGAAAACACTTTTAAGGACAGCTTCAACCCCTCTGGTCGGTTACAGCCCATGATGCTACTGGTGTTTAGGGCAGCAATGAAGGTCCTCCATCTCTGTCAATCTTTGGCCATCTTCTCTGTTGTGCCCAGGTGTGGTCATTTCTGCCTTTGTGGAATGGCGCCAAGTTGTCTTTGGCCTTCCTGCCTCACTGTTGTAAAGCTATTGAATGGTCCCCTAGCACCAGATGACGGATTCTTGACCTCACGGTCTCCCTCGTCGTGATCCTTCCATCTTAGCATCTGCCTGCACTGTACCTTCTCCATAAGTACACGTGGCAACAGAAAACCAACTCCAATCCCCTCTCGCCGGCAGAGAACCCTTGGGGTCGGCACAACCTTCTGTTCGTCTTATACACCGCAGGCTGATATAAAAATGAACAAAAGATCTGGCCGGCCCCAGGAAGCAGGCGGGGAGTCCGATCCCAGGACACACCAATGGGCACCTGGTGCAACAAACCCAGCCCTGCCACCCAGTTCTCCCCCACCCCTGGAGCCCAGTCCCAGGGTCCCAACGGCTCCCAGCACGTACTTAGCCTCCTCGAGCTCCTCGGTGCGCTGGATGGCATCGGTCTCGTACTTGTTCCTCCAGCCGGCCACCTCGGCGTTGGCCTTGGAGAGGAGGCGCTGCAGCTCGGCCTTCGCCTCGAGTTCCTCCTCGTACTGTTCCCGCAGCAGCTCGGCGTCGTGGCGGGCCGACTGCATGCCGTGCGCCAGGGCATTCTTTGCCTGGGGGGGGGAGAGAAAGGGAACGGAGGGGAAGGAGGGGGATAGGAGGGAAGGGGTGGGGAGGGCAGAGGGGAGAGAAAGGGAAGGGTGAAGGGTGGGGAAGAGAGGCTTAAACCTTAGCTCAGACACACACCCATCGTGATCAGCCCCCTTCCCCCTAGGAGCCAGCAGGCCAATCATCCCCCACTGCCTCCCACCATCGAGGACTCCCCGGCCCCTGCTCACCTTCACCTCCTCCTCCAGTTGCCTCTTGAGGTCCTCGACCTGCTGGGTGTATGAGAGCTTGCCCCGGCTCAGCTGGGAGATCAGCGCCTCCTTCTCTTCCAACTGTCGCTGAAGTTCGCCTGGGGGGTGGGGGGAGAGATACGTCAGCCTCCGACAGGGAAAACTCCAGGGACTGAACGGGTAGATCAGGAATGCCGCAGGGGCTGGAGCGGAAACTGTGGGAGCGCCTGGCTGAGATATCTGCATCATCGTCAGCCACGGGTGAGACGCCTCAACACTGGAGAATGACGAAAGTTGTGCCTTTATTTAATAGTGTCTGCAAAAAAAAAGTCTGGGAACTATCAACCAGTGGGTCTAACACCCGTGGTAAGTGAGCTCTGTAGGGATAAGTTACAAAAGCATCCAGGGGCTGGTCAGAGAGAGTCAGACCGACGCTGTGCGTATGGGGGGATCATGGATCTGACTGAGGATTTTGGAAGAAGTGACCAAGAGGGTCGATGAGTGAAGGTAGTACTTTTCCTTTGTAGTCGCACAGTTTCTTGACATTTGCACATCCATTGTTTGTCCGTCCTGTCTTCCGTTGATTCGATTGTGTTTCTTGGATTTACTGTGTGTGTCCATGAGGGAATGAATCTACCAGGGCTGAGGGACCGAAACGTCAATGAATGGTGGTGCAGTATGGAAGGTGCGGCAGACAGCAATGACAAGCAGGAAACATCTTCCTGTAAATCCTATAAATTAAACTTTATACATGGACCTCACAGTAAAGCCTTTGATAAGGTCCCACATGGCTGGCTGCTCTGGAAGGTTCAATCACAGAGGGAGCTGGACAACTGGACGCACGATGGGCTCAATGGAAGGAAGCAGAGGGGGAGGGTGGGAAATTGTTTCTCAGACTGGAGACCCCATGACTAATGGTGTACCCCAGGGCTCGGGGCTGGGACCATTGCTGTTTGCCATCTGTACGAGCAGGTACAAGGCAGGGTTAGTACGTTTGCAGACGACACTCCAATAGGTGGTGTCGTTGACAGTGAAGATGGTTATCAGGATTTACAGAGGGATGTTGATCAGCTGGGTCAGTGGCCGGGGAAAGGCAAATGGAATTTAATTCAGATAAGTACAAGGTGTTGCACTTCGGGAACACAAATGGAGCAGGACTTCCACAGTGAATGGCAGGGACCTGGGGAGTGTTGTAGAACAGAGGCACCCAGGGGTACAGGTACACGGATCCCTGAAAGTGGAGTCACAGATAGACGGGGGGGGGGGGGGGTGACAGTGCCAGCCTTCATCAGTCAGGACACTGAGTTCTGGAGGTGGGACGACATGTTGTGGTTGTACTAAGCGTTGATGAGGCCACACTTGGAGTACTGTGTTCAGGTTTGGTCACCCTGTTGTAGGAAAGATGCTATTAAGCTGGAGAGAGCAGAGGAGATTGACAAGGATGCTGCTGGGACTTGAGGGACTGAGTTATGGGGAGAGTTTGAGAAGGTAGGGACTTTATTCCTTGGAATGGAGGAGACTATGGGGTGACCTTGTAGAAGTGTACAAAACCAAAAACCATGAGGGGCCACAGACACGGGGAATGCCCATCATCTCTTTCCCCAGGGTGGGGGAATCTAGAATCAGAGGGCACAGGCCTAAGGGAAGAGAGGAGAGATTTACTCAAAAGGCAACTTTTTCACCCAGAGTGTGGTTCATGTACAGAATGGGCTACCAGAGGAAGTAGTTGAGGCGGGTACATTAACAACATTGGTGTAGAAGGAAATGGGACTGGCTATGATGTGGATCGGAGGGCTTGTTTCTGCACTGGGTGACCCCCAGGACCCCTAGGAGGTGGCCAGACGATTCAGTGAAGGTGGAAAGTCCACAGGGTCCAGCCACGCGCCCTACCGTTCTCGGTCTGCAGCTTGGCCCTGCTGGTGGTGATGTCGCTGAGTGCCCTCTGACCCTCCTCGGACTTGGTCCGATGCTCATTCATTTGATCCTCCAGGGATCGGCACAGCTTCTCCAGGTTTGCCTGCCACAGGGAGGGGACGAGTTCAAGGGGGGTCCTCAGATTCACCCCGCCCCTCCCCAGGAGACGGCCCCTACTTCCCTCCTCTCTCCCCAGTGCACACAACCCACCCATATCCGATCTCCAGCCAACCTTCCCCGTCTGTGTCTGGCCCTCACATTGTCTACAACTTCAGGAGGGGTGACAGCTCACATGCTCCTCTTCACATCAGGCCAAAAGGCTGACAGCTTCAATTTCCCAGGAGGGGAAACCACCAGCCAAGAAACTTCACCAGTGCCTCTACTTCCTCATGAGGTAAAGAAATTTGTCCCTGGTGACCCTCGCCAATGAATATTGATGCTCCACTGAAAGCATCCAACGCTTGGTACAGCAACCACCCTGTCCTTGACCACAGGAAATGGCAGGGAGCTGTCACAGCTCCACACACCACATGAACCAGCCACCTCTCCCCGGACTCTGTCTGCACTTCCTGCTGCCCCGGTAAAGCCCTCACCCCGGGCATTCTCTCTTCTTCCCTCTCCCAGCGGGCAGAAGATACACAGCATGGATCAGCAGGCTCAAGGACAGCTCCTATCCCACCGCTATCAGATTAGTGAACTGCGATGAAAGGAAGTCGTGACTCGTTGTGATCTTGCACCTTACTGTCCGCCTGCTCTGCACTCTCCCTCCTACTGCCGCACTCTATCCTGCTTTGTTATTGCTTTTCCCCTATTCTAGCTCAGAGCACTGTGTGATGATTTGACCCACGTGGACAGTACGCAAGATGAGACTCTCATTTGTATCTTGGTACACGTGACAGTAATAAATCAATTTACCAACGTCCGTCCCCCATCCTGTCTGTGTCTGATCCCTGTCTGTTTGAATCTTTCCATCTGTGACTGATCCCCATCCAATTTCCCCCCAACGGTGTCTGATCCCTGCCCGACTCTCCCATCTACATCTGATCCTTCCATCCCCATCTGACCATTCCCAGATGCACCAGAACCCTGTCTGACTCTCCCGCTACCTTGGCCTTGGCGAGCTGCTCCATGTTGGAGCTGACGTCGTCGAGCTCCAGCTTTAGCTCGCTCTTCTCCTTCTCCAGCTTCTGCTTGACCCGCTGCAGGTTGTCGATCTGCTCGCCCAGCTCGGCCGCTGAGTCCGCGTGCTTCTTGCGCAGGGCGGAGGCCGTGGCTTCGTGCTGCAGCGTCGCCTCCTCCAGGTCCCGCCTCAGGCGCAGGTACTCGGCCTCCCGCTTCTTGCTGAGCTCCATCTGGGCCGAGGTGGCTCCGCCGGCCTCCTCCAGCCGCTCGCTGACCTCCTCCAGCTCCCGGGACAGCTCTGAGCGCTGCTTCTCCACGCGAGCCCGAGCCCCCCTCTCCGACTCCAGCTCCTCCTCCAGCTCCTCAATCCGCGCCTGAAGGACGGCAAAGGAGGGAAGGAGTGAGGAATCCCAGAAGGCGAGGAGATTGAGGGGTCCCAGAGGAGGTGGAGGAATGAGGGAGGGTCACAGGGAATGAGGAAGGGACAATGGGGTGAATAGTCCCAAGAGGGAGCAGGAAGAGGTCAGAGAGTGGGGAGGGTGGGTTGGGGTCACAGAGAGGCAGTGGGTAGGTAGGGATCCCAGAGAGAGGCGTTAGGGTAAGGTGTCACAAAATTGAAGAGAGGGAGGGGTGTCACCGAGGGGGAAGGGAAAAAGAAATGTGTCCCAGAAAAGAGAGGGAGTTCCAGTGAGAGAAAGGGCGGGGGGGGGGGGGCGTTCCCAGAAGTGGAGAAGAGGTGCGGTACCAATGGAATGGAGGGAAGGTAGGAATGGAGGAAACCAAGAGAGGGAAGGGAGAATAGAGAGTGGTGCCAGATAGGAAGGAGTTTCCATGGGGTCAGTCAAGGGGAGAGGAGAAGGAAGGGGGGAGAGTGGAAGTGAGAGAAATCAGCAGGGTCCCAAAGAGGCAGAGAGGGGAAAAGGGGAGAAAGAGACAGAGTGAGCAGTTTGAGAGAAAGAGGAGAGTGGAGAGGCGTGAGAGAGCGGGTAGGGAGTGGAGTAAAGAGGAGGTGAGAAGGGATTAAGGGGGTCAGAGAGAGTGAGAGAGGGAGAGAGGATCAGAGAGAGAAGATAGATAAGAGAGACGGGGCGGGAGAGACGATTTCTCCGACACCTAGAGTACCTGCAGTTCTTTGAGTTTCTTCTGCAGCTGAATAGCCAGAGCCTGCTCGTCCTCGACCTTGCTGTTCAGGTGGCTGATCTCAAAGTCCTTCCTGCGATTGGTGAGAGACCAGACAATTCAGAATGGTTCTGCTCACCGCGATTTCAAGCATTCAGGCTTGGAGATGCCAGAAACGGCCGGGAGTGAAAGGGAAATGATCTCACTATCTCAACAAGCTAGAATTACAAAGCAATTGAAGGTATCTACAGTCATCGTGATTGTGACATTGAAAGTGAAAGTTTGGAGGATGCTTGATAGCATTGTATGAAGATAGTCCATTATCTACACTAGATGTCTGCACTGATTTATTCATTACATACAGTGGATGAATTCCTTGGCCGACAGTTATCAGGAACTAATGCACAGTTTATAGTGATGGCTCATAGTGTTCTCATTTTCCTGTATTTCATTTAAGTATGCAATTTATTACATAGTTTGGTTTTTTTAATACTTTTTTAAAGTACTTCCATGAAACTTTAGCTGATTGGAACAGCCGCTTATATGGGCCAAAATGTACTGGTCCCAATGTGTGCCAATTGACCAGCACCCATTTGCTACCCAAATATGGACAAGTACGTTAGGGTCTGTGAGGATCTCGAAATGTATCCTGAGTTCTTGCAACCGCCCAGCTGGTGTCAAACCGGTGTGAGACGTTTCCGGTGAAAACATCTCACTGGGCATTGAACTCCATCTGCTACTTCTCAGCCCAGCTGTGTACATATGGGTAATATTATTACCTCTGATGTTCCCCCCACCCCCCATACTTTACTCCAATCACCTTAAAGCTCTGCCCTCTGGTATTGCCCTGGGAAAAAGACAATGGCTGCCCACTTTGTATAACTTAAATACCTCTATCAAGTCACTTCTCATCCTCCTTCACTCCAGAGGAAAGCCCTCACTCGCTCAACCTTTCCTCATTAGACATGCTCTCTAATGCAGGCAGCATCCTGGCAAACCCCCTCTGAAGCTTCCACATCCTTCCTATAATGAGGCGGCAGTTCTCCAGGTGTGGTCTAACCAGAGTTTCATAGGGCTGCAACGTTACCTCGCGGCTCCAGAACTCAGTCCCTCAGCTAGTGAAAGTCAACACACCAAACGCCTTCTCAGCCACCCTATCGGCTCTTGTGTCAATCCCGTGGAGCAGAGGGGTTGAGGGAGATCTGACAGAGATCCACACAGAGCAGAGGGAGTTGAGAGTAAAGGGGGTGGGTTTTGAGTGAGGGGGAGGAGGAGTGGAGGGGTGCAGGGCAGCAGATTGGCCTTAGGACCCTCACTTCTTGAGTTTCTCCTCCAGCTGCTGCTTGTCGTTCTCCAGGTCCATCACGCACTCCTGCGAGAGCTTCAGGTCCCCCTCCAGCTTCCTCTTCGCTCGCTCCAGGTCCATCCGCACTTTCTTCTCCTGCTCCAGGGAGCCCTCCAACTGCAGGGCAGAGATGGAGCAGTCGTACCGGCACAGGACGAGGTGGGGGAGACAGGATGGGGAAGAAAAGGGAGGAGGAGAAAAGAGGGAGGGGAGAAAGGGAGCAGAGAGAGAGAGGATGGGGGAGGGAGAGAGGGGAGAGAGAGGGTGGGAGTCGAAAGGGAGGGGAGAGGGAGGGAGGCGAGCGGGAGAGGGGGAGAGAGGGGGAGGGGGGAGAGAGGGGGAGGCAAGCAGGAGGGGGGAGAGAGAGAGGGAAAAGGGGAGAATGTGGAAGACGGAGAGAAGGGGTTTTCGGGGGGAGGATGAGGAAAAAATGAAGAGGGAGTCAGCCTCGTTTGTGTTCCATGCCGAATCTCCCCAATATCACCACCACCATCTTCAGAGGAAGATTACAATTAGTTGTCTGCGGGCTTGAGTGGGGTTAGGGGTTAGAGATCAGTTGCATGGATCGTGAGGTTAGTCATAAATAGGGCAGGAGTTAAAGGTTGGGTCATGGATCAAGATCACAGGGGTCAGGCCAGGAATAGTCAAGAGGTTTAGGATGCAGGGTCAAGTCTCAAGGGTCACAGAGCTGGAATCATGGTCAGAGGTTGCAGGGTCAGTAACGAAGGTCAGAAGTCATAGTCTCAGGGTCTCTGGTTCAAGATCCAAGGTCAGGGGTCAGATCTAGGGACAGAGGTTACAGGGGTTGTGGGGTAACGTCCGGGGTGCGTGGTCAGGGGTGAGGTTAGAGGTGTCCCAGCTCTTTCCCGACGCTGTGAGGTGGGAGGGGTGGGGGTGGGTTACTCACGTCGTCCAGCTGCTGCTCCAGTTTGCTCTTGGCCTTGGTGAGGGTGTTAACTTTGTCCTCCTCGGCCTGCAGGTCGTCCAGTGTCTGCTGGTGCGCCTCCTGCAACGCCTTCTTCTCCTTGGTCAGCCGAGCAATCACCTCGTCCTGGCTTGCCATCTCCTCCGTCAGATTCTTCACCTAGAGAGTGGCAGGGCGGGGGACAACAGAAGGTCAGGGGGTCTCATAGAGGACAGGGAGAGGGACGTGGGGTTATAAAAACCACAGAGACCCAGGGGTCCCCATGGGGGAGAAGATCGGGAGGGGGCGGGGGATTTCTCCATCCAGTTCCCCACTTGGCTAGTGGACCGAGTGGGTGGGTTATGGGATCAGACTCCATCACCGGCAGCTCAATCCTCCCTTCTACACCACCCACTCTCTCCCCTTCCCTTCTCCTTTGACCCTCCACCTCCCTCTCCCCCTCAACTGTGACCCACTCCTTTCTCCCTGCAACCCCTCCCCCTCGACAGCCACTCCCCTCCCCTCTGCCACCCCCATGCTCGCACCCTTCCCCTTGCTATCTCCCCTCCCCTTTGCCCCTCACTCCTCCTCTTTCCCCTCCCTCCTCCTTCTCCAGCCATTCTCCCATTCTTCTCTTCCTCCCCAACTGCCCTCCTCTGTTCCATTCTTTCCCTTTCTCTTCCCCCTTGCCCATGTACCCATTCCCCAACCTGCCCTCCCCTGCCCCTCACCTTGTTTTCTGTGGCGTGTTTCTCCTTCTCCACCTTGGCCAGGGTGAGCTCCAGGTCATCGATGTCTTTCTTGAGCTCAGAGCACTCGTCCTCCAGCTTCCGCTTCTTGGCCGTCAGCTCTGCCCCCACCTCCTCCTCTTCCTCCAGTCGCTCGCCCAGCTCCTTCACCTTCGCCTCCAGGTTCAGCTTGTTCTTGATCAGCTGGTCGCAGCGCTCCTCCGCGTCCGTCAGGTTGTCCTGCTCCTGTGGGTTAACAGAGGGAGAGGGGTCATTGACGGTCGGGGGGAGTGGGGTCAGCGACGGTCAGGGGCAAGGGGGGAACAGTGAGGGAGAGAGAGGAGAAAGGAGAGGAACAAAAGGGGGTAAGGGAGTTAGAAAGAAAAACAGTGAGAGGAGGGATGTTGATGAGGATCCAAGGAGTGAAAGTGGGTGGAGGAGGAGGGGGAAGGGGTCCTAGAGGTTCCAAGGAGACGAGGAGAAGGAGGGAGATGGGCAGAAGGGGAGGAGTGATGAGAAGAGGAGAGGGGTGATAGGTGTTTGAGGGAGGGTTGCAGAGATGGGGAGGAGGGATGTAGAAGACCACAGGGATGGGGGACAATTAATATTGATTTGGGAGGAGGGGGAGGGAGTTGGAGGGAGAGAAGTAGGTGGAAGAGGGGAGGGAGGAAAGAGACCACAGGACTAGGTCTAGAGTTTGTAGCAGTTGGAAGAGGAACGGAGGAGGGATGAGGGATGTTTGGAGGATGGAAGGAAGGAGCTGCAGCAGTTAGAGGAGGAATGGAGAAGGGAAGGAGGGAGTGTGGGCTGAGGGAGGGAGAGGGAGGAAGGAATGAGGTATTGAGGGAAGGAATGAGGAAGCAAGGTGGATGGAGGAGGGAGAGAGGGAAGGATGAGGAATAAGGGAGGGAGGAAGAAGACTGCTGGACTCACAGTCTGCATCTGCAGCAGCAGGTCATTCTTCTCCTGGAGGAGGGACACAGTCTTTTCCTCCAGCTCCTTCCTCCGCGCCTCCGACTTCTCCAGCGCCTCCTTCAGCCGCAGGAACTCCTCCTTGAGGGAAGCCATTTCCTTCTCGCTCTCGGCCGACTTCAGCAAGGGCTTGATCTTAAAGTACAGCTTCATCCAGGGCCAGTTCTTCACCCCCATGAACGCCCGCACGTTCCACTGGATCACCAGCAGTGCATCTCTGGGGTGGGGCAGGGGGAAGGGTCAGCAACAGGCAGAACAAGCTTCTCTTCCCCACCTCCTGCCTCCCGTTCCTTCCCCGAGATCCCTACCTGCGCTCCACGATCCGCTTGTACTCGATGCGCATCAACATGCCGCGGGACCGGGCCTGGATACGGGTGATAATCCGAGCCAGACACTCGTCACGCAGTTCCTCCAGGTGACCCAGCAGCCCAGCCTTGAAGAAGACCTGTGGTGGGAAGGGGGAAGTAACGTCCGTGCGGAATTAGAGCAAGGTCTCTTGCCACCCTTCCCCACAACCTCACTCCCCTTCAGCCCACACTGTCTCCTTGTGACACTGCTCCCTGCACTCCTTCCCATTTCCATGACCCCCTCCCTCCTCTGCACCACTCACCCTCTCTGACCCTCCTCTCCCTCCTTTACACTCCTCACCATCTCATTAGCCCCTTCCTTCCCATCTCTGTGACCACTTATCTCCTCATCTCCATGACCCCCTCCCTCCCATATACCCCTCCCCGTCTTATTGTCCCCTCCCTCCCCTACACCACAGCCCATCTCTGTGACCCCCTCCCTCACCCACAACCCTCCTTGACACTGTGATCCCTCCGTGATGTTACCCTTCCCTCTCCGTGTTATTACCCCATATCTCCCCATTTCATTACCCCTTCCTCCCCTACACCCTTCTCCATCTTGTTAACCCTCCCTGCCCAACATCCCACCCCATCTTGTTACCCCCTTTCTCCCCATCTGTGACCCACCAACTCCCTGCCCCCCATCTCCATGACTGCCCCCTCTCCATGTCCCCCCTACCTTGGTGTGCCCAAACTTGTACTGGTTGTGGTCGATGTCCAAACCGCCCAGCAGCTTCTCGGCACCCTTCTTGCTGTCGATAAACTGTCCCTCAGGAATGGCGGCTGGATTTAGGATCCGGTACCTGGGAGCGGGAGAGACTGGCTGAGCCACTGACCCATCGTGGAATCCCATTCCCAGTCACAGAGGGATCCGAGGAACAGACTGGAGGGTATCAAACCCATGTTCTCACCGTGGTCACGACAGTGGAAAGGAGAGCACTTCCCGGGCACCACCCATCACTGAGAACCCTCACTACCAGGACATACCCCCTTCCCATTACCGTCATTGTGGAGAAGGAACAGGAGTCTGAGGACCATCACTCAATTGCTCAGGAACAGCTTCTTCCCCTCCATCATCAGATTTCTGAACTGTTCATGAACCCTTCCTTGCTAGTCCTCTTTTGAAATATTTTTAATAACTTATGGTCTTTTTTTAATGTCTTGTCTGAGATACCTCAGTTTAGAACGCCATTTGCTTGCATTTATTATTTACATGATTTTTTTTCTTTCTGCACATTTGTTGGTCTTTTTTTATGGGATCTTTGTTTTGTGACTGTCTGTAAGGAGATGAATCTCAAGGTTGTATAATGTATACGTGCTTTTTGATATTACTTTGTCTTTTCATAAACAGGATTCTGATTCATATTTTTATTTATTTTGAGAAGCAACGTGGAACAGGCCCTGCTACCCACGCCACCAGCAACCCGCTGGCCTAATCACAGCAGCGTTTACAATGAACTAGAGGTCGTGGGTTAAGGGTGAATGGTGAGAAGTTTAAAGGGGAACATGAGGGGAACCTGCCGATGGAATGTGTGAGGAAACCAGATCACCCAAAGGAAACCCACTCAATTCACGGGAAGGAAACACGATGCCCCGACCTGTAACAGCGTCGCACCAAACGCTGCGTTACCGTGGCGCCCCAAACACCCCAATGCTCAGGCAAAGAGCCAGGTCCCCAATGCCCTCCGCTCACTGGGAAGGTCGTCCTGGGACATCAGGATTGGTTTGTTTTCGTCACACGTACTGAGATGAATTGGAAAACGCAGCGTATCATGCAGACGCATCCTTCCAAAGGAGGTACAGTATACATCAAGGTAGTACAGGGGAAAGCACTAGCAGAATAAAGTGTTACAGCGTGCAGTGCAGGCAGGCGTCTCAGTACAAGACCATAATGAGGCAGAGTGTCAAGTGGAAAGCCTATCTTACTGTACCAGGGAATCGGACAGTAGTCGGGCGTCGTGGACTGGAGGCGAGGGTAGAGCCAGTGTGACTCACTGCTCTGCTCTCTGTGGCACTGAGGCCAAGGCTGCGGGCTTCGTGTCTGTGAGCTTTGCAACAATTTGCTCCGCTGTGTGATGAACTGAGGCCGGGGCTTTAGGCCTGCTCCGGGCTTCGGTCTAAGGAATCAATTTTGTTCTAAATGCTATTGCTTGTTTCTATTGGGTGCATGACTTATGTCTTTTTTTTCTGGCTCTCTCTGCGTTTGGTGTTCATTCGTCTCTTTCCAATGGGCTCTTTCGGGTCTTGTGTTCTGTGGCTGTTTGTAAGGAGATGACTCTCAAGCTTGTATAATTTCTGCTTTGGTCTTCACTGTGGAAATCACTAGCAGTATGCCTGATGTTGTAGTGTGTGAAGGAAGAGAAGTGGGTGCAGATACTATTACAAGGGAGAAGGTGCTCAAAAAGCAGAAATACCTAAGGGTGCACATGTCACCCAGACCCGAGGAACTGCACCCTAGGGTTCTGAAAGAGGTACCGTTAGAGATTGTGGTGGCATTAGAAATGATCTTTCAGAAATCATTGGACTCTGGCATGGAGTCAGATGACTGAAAAATTGCAAATGTCATTTCAGTCTTTAAGAAAGGAGGAAGGTAGCAGAAAGGAAATTATAGATCAGTTAGCCTGACCTCAGTGGTTGGGAAGGTGTTGGAGTTGATTGTTAAGGATGAGGTGATGGAGTTCTTGATGACACATGACAACATAGGATGTAAGTCAGCATGGTTTTCTCAAGGGAAAATCTTGCCCAATCAACCTGTGGAATTCTTTGAGGAGATTACAAGTAGGATAGATAAAGGGGATGCTGTGGATGTTGTAGATTTGGACTTTCAGAAGCCCTTTGACAAGGTGCCACACGTGAAGCTGCTTACCAAGTTAAGAGCCCAGAGTATTACAGGAAGTTACTAACATGGTTAGAGCATTGGTTGATTGGAGTAGGCAGTGAGTGGGAATAAAAGGATCCTTTTCTGGTTGGCTGCCAGTGACTAGTGGTGTTCCGCAGGGGTTGGTGTTGGGAACACTTCTTTTTATGCTGTATATAAATGTTTTAGATGATGGAATAAATGGCTTTGTTGCCAGGTTTGCAGATGATACAAAGATTAGTGGAGGGGCAGGTAGTGTTGAGGAAGCAAGTAGGATGCAGAAGGACTTAAACAGATTAGGAGAATGGGAAAGAAAGTGGCAAATGAAATATAATGTTGGAAAATGCATGGTCATGCTCTTTGGTATTAGAAATAGACTATTTTCTAAACAGGGAGAAAATCTGGAAATCTGAAATGCAGAGGAACTTGGGAGTCCTTGTGCAGAACACCCTGAAGGTTAACGTAGGTTGAGTCCATGGTGAGAAAGACAAATACAATGTTAGCATTCATTTCAAGAGGTCTAAAACACAAGATCAATTATGTGATGCTGAGGCTTTATAAGGCACTGGTGAAGCCTCACCTTGAGTATTGTTAGTAGTTTTGGGCTCCTCATCTAAGAAAAGATGTGCTGGCATTCGTGAGGGTTCACAAGGATGATTCCAGGAATGAAAGGGTTATCATACAAGGAACTTTTGATGACTCTGGGTCTGTACTCACTGGAATTTAGAAGGACGAGGGGGGATCTCATTGAAACCTTTTGAATGTTGAAAGGCCTAGACAGAGTAGAAAGGATGTTTCCCATGGGGGAGCGGGGGTGGCCAGAGGGTAGTGAATTTGTGGAATGTGTTACCATAGGCAGCTGTGGAGGCCAGGTTGCTGGGTGTATTTAAGGCAGAGATTGATAGGTTCTTCATTGGTCATGGCATCAAAGATTACAGGGAGAAGGCAGGGGAGTGAGGCTGAGGAGAAAAAAAGGATCAGGAATGATTGAACGGCAGAGCAGACTTGATGGGCCAAATGGTCTAATTCTGCATCTATGTCCTATGGGCTTATGCATTCTTTGATAATAAATGAACTCTGAACTTTATAGCAGTGGGACAGAAACTGTCCTAGAGCTTGGTGCTACGTGCTTTTGTGTCTGCTCGATGGGGTGGGGGGAGAAGAGGTAATGTCTGGGGTGGTTGGGGTCTCTGATTCTGTTGGCTGCTTCACCAAGGTGGTGAGTAGTGTAGACAGAGTCCAGGGAGGAGGCTACTTTTCCTGATGTGCTGAGCTGCGTCCACAACTCTCCACAGTGTCTTGCAGTCACAAGCACAATCAATGCCGTACCGAGCCAAGATGCAGAAAGATAGGAAGCTTCCTACAGTGCAACAATGAAAATTGACAAGGGGAGGGTCAACAGGGACATGCTGGATTCTGCTAGCCTCCTGAGGAAGCAGAGGCATTGCTGAGCTTTCTACGCTGTGATGTCAACGTGGTTGGAAGTGGACAGGCTAATGGAGAGGGATACCAAGGGACAAAGCCCTCAGCCTTTCGACCACAGTACCATGGAGGCAGTGAGAGAGGAGATGTAGGGTGGGAGTGGGGCAGTTGCCTGGGGATAACTCACCTCTGTCGGAAATCCCCATACAGAATCCGGTTGGGGAATCCCTTCCGGCAAATACGGATTCCTTCCAGGACACCATTACAGCGGAGCTGATGCATGACCAGGGGGTTCTCCATCATACCTGCGGAAAGAGATGAGAGAGGACAGGGGGAGAGGGAGAGGGGGAAGAGGGTGGCAGAGGGAAAGAGAAGGAATGAGGGGAGAGTGAGAGAAAGGGGAGTGAGAGAGGGGGGAGTGAGAGATGAGGTGAGAGAGAGCGGGGATTGAGAGAGGTGGGGGTGACAGAGACAGGAGTGAGAGAGACGGGGGTGAAAGAGGGTAGAGTGAGGGGGTAGTTGAGGGGGAGGGGGGAGGTGGGGGGGTTGGTAAGAGAGAGCAATGAGAGAGGGTTAAGGGAGAGGGAGGGAGTGAGAGACAGCAAGGGAGAAAGGTGAGGGAAAGGGGGAGAGAGAGAGGGAGAGGGAGTGATGGGGAGAGAGAGAGGGGGGGAGAGGGAGAGAGAGAGAGAGAGAGAGAGAGAGAGAGAGAGAGAGAGAGAGAGAGAGAGAGAGAGAGAGAGAGAGAGAGAGAGGGAGAGGGAAAAGAAAAGATAGGTGGGAGGGCATATTAGCTCAGCATATTCCTCCGTGCCTCTCCCCACCCTGTGAGACACCCAGTGACCGTCCTGTGGCTGATCTACCCTCTCCCTACCTGGTGCCTTCTGCTCATTCGGAATAATGCAGCGGACGAAGTGTGGGTGGGTGGATCTCAGGTTGGCCATTAGCTTGTTTAAGTTCTCCTGGGGTGTGGGATTGGGGGGGAGAGAGAGAGAAGAGACAGTGAGTACTGTCAGGGAGGGGTCACAGAGACATTCAAAGGTAGGAAGGGGTAAAAAAGAAAACAGAGGAGCACAGAGGGAGGGTACCACATTGACGGGGAAGGGTCATGGAGACATGGACAGGTGCAAAGTAGGGAAGATTTTACCTGACTCACTGACTCACCCTGTGCAGTGCAGACACAGTTTGGAACGAGGACCCCTTTTTCTTGGTTCCTTTCTTCTCCGTTGCTAAAACAGATAAAGAAGCAGCCTCGGTCAGACACAGAGTGAAACTCCCTCCACACCGTCCCATCACACACTCCCGGGGTCAGACACAGAGTGAGACTCCCTCCACACCGTCCCATCACACACTCCCGGGGTCAGACACAGAGTGAAGCTCCCTCCACACCGTCCCATCATACACTCCTGGGGTCAGACACAAAGTGAAACTCCCTCCACACCGTCCCATCACACACTCCCAGGGTCAGACACAGAGTGAAACACTCTCCACACCATCCCATCACACACTCCCGGGGTCAGACTGGTGAGGAACTGGTGCAGCATGTGCCTCACTCTGTTTGTGGTCTCACTTGAATCAGTGCCAGCATAGTTGGCAAAGAGATGGGCGAGGAGTTTTACGGAGGACTTCTGGTAGAGGCCAACCACGGTCTCATTGAGTGGATCCTTGTTCTTCTGAAGCCAGCCGATGATGTTGTAGTCGACAGTACCGGCGTAGTGGACCAGTGCGAAGTGAGCCTCTGGCTTGCCCTTTACCAACCGTGGCTTTTGGAAGTTCCCTGACTTGCCCAAGTGGTTGTCGTAGAGTTTGGCCTTGAAGGTCATGTCGCTGGCCTTCGGGAACATGCACTCTTCCTCCAGAATGGACATGATCCCCATTGGCTGTAGGGAGTAGAGGGGGAAGAGTAAAATTAGAGTTGTAGGGATGGTTGGGGGGGGGGGAGAGAGGGTGAGCAAGTAAGTGAGAGCAGGGAGGAATATGGGGGGAGAGGGGAAGAGGGAAATAGGGAAGTGGGATGAGGTGGGAGGGGAGGGGGTAGAGGTTGAGGGGGAGGGTAGGAGAGAAGGGGATGGGAGGGGAAGGTGAAGGGTGTGGAGGGACAGTGTGGGTGAGGGGATAGGGGATGGGGTGACGGGAGAGTGGAGGGGCAGGGAGTGTGGTGGGTTGGTAAAGAGGGATGGGTCGGTGGACGGGGTAGGGGTTAGGGGATGGGGAGGGGGAGCGGGGAAGGGGTAAGGGGAGAGGAGGGGTGAAGGGGTAAGGGGAGAAGAGGTAGTGGAGAGGGGGAAGAGGAGGGACAGTGGGATGAGGGGAAGGGGGAGTTGTGAGTTGGAGGGGGAAGGGAAGGGGAAAAGAGAATGAGGGGAGAGAGTGTGTGGAGAAGAGAGGTACAATTGAGTTAAAGGAAGCAGCCTGGGATCAGAGGGTGGGGAGGTTAAAGGGTCAAGAGGATGGTGTTGGAGGTGCAAGTGTCTGACCGGGGTGAGGAGAATTCAGAGTTAGACTGTCGGACACTGGTCTCAGAATTCAGAGTGGAGGGGAGGTTAGGGGATTGATTCCCTTCCTACCTTCTCAATGAGGTCGATGCAGGCCTGCAGGTCCATGCCAAAGTCAATGAACTCCCACTCGATGCCTTCCTTCTTGTACTCCTCCTGCTCCAGCACGAACATGTGGTGGTTGAAGAACTGTTGCAACTTCTCGTTCGTGAAGTTGATGCAGAGCTGCTCAAAGGAGTTAAACTGTGGGGTGTGGGGAGGGGGGGAAACGACAGGGTCAGTGAGGGTCCGCTCTGGCCCCTACAACCTCCTCCCTCACTCGCTCCCCAGATGGGAACCCCATCACAGTTAAACTGTGGGGTGTGGGGGTGGGGAAACGACAGGGTCAGTGAGGGTCCGCTCCGGCCCCTACAACCTCCTCCCTCACCCGCTCCCCAGATGGGAACCCCATCACAGTTAAACTGTGGGGTGTGGGGAGGGGGGAAACGACAGGGTCAGTGAGGGTCCGCTCTGGCCCCTACAACCTCCTCCCACACCCGCTCCCAGATGGGAATCCCATCACAGTTAAACTGTGGGGTATGGGGGGGGGGAACAACAGGGTCAGTGAGGGTCCACTCCGGCTCCTACAACCTCCTCCCTCACCCACTCCCCAGATGGGAACCCCATCACAGTTAAACTGTGGGGTGTGGGGGGGGGGGAACGACAGGGTCAGTGAGGGTCCGCTCCGGCCCCTACAACCTCCTCTCTCACCCACTCCCCAGATGGGAACCCCATCACAGTTAAACTGTGGGGTATGGGGGGGGAACAACAGGGTCAGTGAGGGTCCGCTCCGGCCCCTACAACCTCCTCCCACACCCGCTCCCCAGATGGGAATCCCATCACAGTTAAACTGTGGGGTATGGGGGGGGGAACAACAGGGTCAGTGAGGGTCCGCTCCGGCCCCTACAACCTCCTCCCACACCCGCTCCCCAGATGGGAATCCCATCACAGTTAAACTGTGGGGTATGGGGGTGGGGGGGGAACAACAGGGTCAGTGAGGGTCCGCTCCGGCCCCTACAACCTCCTCCCTCACCCGCTCCCCAGATGGGAACCCCATCACAGTTAAACTGTGGGGTATGGGGGGGGAACAACAGGGTCAGTGAGGGTCCGCTCCGGCCCCTACAACCTCCTCCCACACCCGCTCCCCAGATGGGAATCCCATCACAGTTAAACTGTGGGGTATGGGGGGGGGGGGGGGAACAACAGGGTCAGTGAGGGTCCGCTCCGGCCCCTACAACCTCCTCCCTCACCCGCTCCCCAGATGGGAACCCCATCACAGTTAAACTGTGGGGTATGGGGGGGGGGGAAACGACAGGGTCAGTGAGGGTCCGCTCCGGCCCCTACAACCTCCTCCCTCACCCGCTCCCCAGATGGGAATCCCATCACAGTTAAACTGTGGAGTGTGGGGGGGGGGGAACGACAGGGTCAGTGAGGGTCTGCTCTGGCCCCTACAAACTCCTCCCTCACCTGCTCCACGGAGTGTGTGGAGAGAGCCTCACTCTGTCTGATGAACCCCCCCCCAGGGGGAACTCGACTGTGTCTGAATGTGGGAGTGTATGATGGGAAGGACAGTCGGTGGGATGAGCTGCAGTGGGGCAAAATGGAAAAGGGTGCTGAATGCAGGACTGAAGGTGTGATTTTGCACGCCAGTACACAGAATAAGGTCGAGGATTTTGTAGCGCAGTTAGAGATTGGCAGGTATGACACTCTGGGTATCACTGGCTGACAAATCAGAGTTTGGAGTTTAACACCCACATCGCATTAAAAGAACAGGTAGGTAGGGGTGGGGTGGCACTGCTGGCAAAAAAATTGCAATCAAATCCTGAGAAAGAGGGGCAATGGATCAGAAGAAGCAGAAACCTTGTGGATAGAGTGAAGAGATTGCAAGTGTACATTGTGCAGGGAGATTCACTCTGTGTCTGACCCCGGGAGTGTGTGATGGGATGGTGTGGAGGGAGATTCACTCTGTGTCTGACCCCGGGAGTGTGTGATGGGACGGTGTGGAGGGAGATTCACTCTGTGTCTGACCCCGGGAGTGTGTGATGGGACGGTGTGGAGGGAGATTCACTCTGTGTCTGACTCCGGGAGTGTGTGATGGGACGGTGTGGAGGGAGATTCACTCTGTGTCTGACCCCGGGAGTGTGTGATGGGACGGTGTGGAGGGAGATTCACTCTGTGTCTGACCCCGGGAGTGTGTGATGGGACGGTGTGGAGGGAGATTCACTCTGTGTCTGACTCCGGGAGTGTGTGATGGGACGGTGTGGAGGGAGATTCACTCTGTGTCTGACCCCGGGAGTATGTGATGGGACGATGTGGAGGGAGATTCACTCAGTGTCTGACCCCGGGAGTGTGTGATGGGACAGTGTGGAGGGAGTTTCACTCTGTGTCTGACCCCGGGAGTGTGTGATGGGACGGTGTGGAGGGAGATTCACTCTGTGTCTGACCCCGGGAGTGTGTGATGGGATGGTGTGGAGGGAGATTCACTCTGTGTCTGACTCCGGGAGTGTGTGATGGGACGGTGTGGAGGGAGATTCACTCTGTGTCTGACCCCGGGAGTGTGTGATGGGACGGTGTGGAGGGAGATTCACTCTGTTTCTGACCCCGGGAGTGTGTGATGGGACGGTGTAGAGGGAGATTCACTCTGTGTCTGACCCCGGGAGTGTGTGATGGGACGGTGTGGAGGGAGATTCACTCTGTGTCTGACCCCGGGAGTGTATGATGGGACGGTGTGGAGGGAGATTCACTCTGTGTCTGACCCCGGGAGTATGTGATGGGACGATGTGGAGGGAGATTCACTCAGTGTCTGACCCCGGGAGTGTGTGATGGGACAGTGTGGAGGGAGTTTCACTCTGTGTCTGACCCCGGGAGTGTGTGATGGGACGGTGTGGAGGGTGATTCACTCTGTGTCTCACCCCGGGAGTGTGTGATGGAACGGAGTGGTGGGAGTTTCACTCTGGGTCTGAGCCCGGGATTGTGTGATGGGACGGTGTGCAGGGGGTTTCACTCTGTGTCTGACCCCAGGAGTGTGTGATGGGACGGTGTGGAGGGAGATTCACTCTGTGTCTGACCCCGGGAGTGTGTGATGGGACGGTGTGGAGGGAGTTTCACTCTGTGACTGACCCTGGGAGTGTATAAGCGGATGTTGTGGTTGGGTGAGACTCACGTCGAAGATCTCGAAGCCGGCGATGTCCAGCACTCCAATGAAATACTGTCTGGGCAACTTGGTCTCCAGGGTGTGGTTGATTCTCACCACCATCCAGTTGAACATCTTCTCATAGACAGATTTGGCCAGGGCTCCCACCGCGTACGTCACCTGGGGGAGGCAATCCTCTTGTCAGGGCTCTGCCCGCGAATCCCACCTGCGGTGCTTGCGTTCGGGTCACTGGGGCTCCAGGATTAGGGATCAGATCTGAGGATCATTGCCCGGGCTGGGAATCACATCTGATATCTTGGTCTGATGTTGGGATCATGGTTCCAGAAGCAGGGATTGGTATTCAGGGACATTTCAACAGACCGGGATTAAACTCGAGATCGGGATTGGGGTTAGGGGTTTGAAATTCAGAGACAAGCATTCCAGGCAGGAAGAGGTTCAGGATTAGTATTGAGAATCGTGTTGTATCGACACATGGCCTTGATGGGGCTGGGATTGGGATTTGGAATTTAGCAAATGCGATCAATGACCAGGATTCAGGGTTTGGGAATGGGAATCAGGACCAGGATTCAGTTACATGCAATCCAGACATGGAGTCTGGGATCTGGGAACAGAATCAGAGAACAGGATTCAGGGACACAGGACCTAGATATGATAGAATTTGGATTTCCGATCAGAATTGGTGACTGGGATTCAGGGAACCAGGATTCAAGGGCAGTGACCTAGAGAGGGATGAGATTTGAGATCTAGGATCAGGATTGGGGACAGGGATTCTGGGACACTGGGTGGGTGCAGGGATGAGATTCAGGATTTGGGATCGGGGAGTGGAACGCAGTGATGGGATTCAAGATCGGGATTCAGGGTCACACAGCCAGTCAGGGATAAGGAAAAATACCTGTTGCACATTCTGTCCTTTGGTGACATACTCGTTGCCGACTTTCACCCGGGGATGACAGAGACCCTTCAGCAGGTCCGAGGAGTTCAGACCCATTAGGTAGGCGGACTTATCAGCCTCTGTCGGTGGCAGGGAAGCGAGCATGGGAAAGGGGAAAGAGGGAAGGGGAGGAAGGGGGAGAGGGGACGGGAGACAGGGAGGCCGAGGGGAGGGGAGGTAGAGAGGGAGAGAAAAAACAGGGAGAGCAGTGGGGGAGACGGTGGAGAGAAGGGGCAGAGGGAGAGATGGAGGGAGGGTGGGAGGTAAGGGGGATGGTAAAGAGAGAAGAGAAAGATGGAGGAGAGCAGAGAGGGGGCAGAGGGGTGAGGGATTTAGCAGTAAGCAGGTAATGGCACAACAGAAACACTGAATCCCAGCCCCCTTGCCCTGTCCTTCCATCCCCTCCATTAACCTCTCCTTACTTTCCCTCCGTCCCCTCCACTAACCTCTCCTGCCCTCTCCGTCTCCTTCATTAACACCTCTCCCCATCCAGTAACCTCTCCTTCCCTCTTCCTCCGTCTCCTCCATTAACACCTCTGCCCATCCATTAACCTCTCCTTCCCTCTTCCTCCATCTCCTCCATTAACACCACTGCCTATCCATTAACCTTTCCCTCATTCTCCTCAGTTAACCTCTCCATCCTTTCCATTAACGTCTCCTTCCCTTCCCCTCCCTCCCCTCCATTAAGCTCTCCTTCCCTCCTTCTCCCTCTGACACGTTCACCACCTTCGTCCCGATACCCTCCACCCTCCGTCCTAGCCCATCAGAGCAGCCCCACCCTCCGTGACCCGACCCCTCCCTCACTCACCTTCAGTGCCATCTGGTTCAGCCTGCTCCTCCCTTTGTTTGGTCTTGAACCTCATGTTCCCGAAGTGCATGATTGCCCCAGTCAGCTTGTAAATTCCCATCTTCTCGTCCGTTGTGAAGCCGAGGATATCGAAGGCATTCTGCATGAGGGGCACGGGGTCAGCATCAGGCACACTCCGGGAAACCATGAACAGTTCCCATCATCCATATCCCCATGAAACAGACACGCACCAGGAGCACCGTTTGCAGTTCCCATCTCTGTATCCTGGATCAGACCCACACCGGGAGCACCGTGCACATTTCCCGTCTCTGTAGCCCTGGGTCAGACCCACACCGGGAGCACCGTGCACAGTTCCTGTTTCTGTATCCCTGGGTCAGACCCACACTGGGAACACCGTACACAGTTCCCATCTCCCTATCCCTGGGTCAGACCACTCCGGGAGCACCGTGCACAGTTCCTGTCTCCGTATCCCTGGGTCAGACCCACACCAGAAGCACCGTGCACAGTTCCCATCTCTGTATCCCTGGGTCAGACCCACACTGTTAACACACTGGCAGCGCTGTACATGGGTCAGATTCTGCACCATTACTCACGTCAGTAGCCATCAGCTCGTCAGCATCGTCAATGGAGGCGACCGTGGTCTCCCCCTGTGAGATGAAGGAGTAGTCGTAAGGGTTGTTTGTGACCAGCATCATCTCTGCAGGGAGAGAGAGAGGGAGGTAACAAAGAGTTAGAGAGATGGCAGGACAGAGAGAGAGCAGAGGGGGTGAGAGACAGGGAAAGTGGGCGAGAAAATGAAGGATAGGGAGAGGGAGGGATGAGAGGAGAGGGGAGATGGGGAGGGAGTGGGGGAGAAGATGGAGGGGAGACAGAGGGGGGAAGGGGAAGTGGATGGAGAGAGAATGGCTGATGGGGGTGGGGGGGCACTGTCAGATGTGCCCTGGGGAGCAGTCACGAGGCTGAGGTGGTCTGGTCTGAGACTTTGTGAACCAGGACGGTATTCCAAGGAGCTGAAGAAGGCGGGAGAGTGGAGATGTTGGGAGGCAGGAGGTGGGCAGCTGGGAGATGGGAGCAGAAGTCTGGACTGGGATTGTGGTTGTGGAGGAGTGGTTAGCAACAGCAAGGAGGTGAGGAGGGTGAGTTCTGAATGAGGGAGGAAGAGAAGGGTGTGAGCGGACAAGTGGGGCAAAGGGGCAAGCGGAATGGGGCCAAGAGGACGGGACTCGAGGTGAAGGATCACACGGAGAAGGGTCAAGGGAATGAATGGAGTGGAGGCAAAGGGACGAAGTGGATGAGCAGAGTGGGGGCAAGGGCACGAGGGTTGAGGAGACCTACCTAGAAGTTCGGGCTTGCGGTTAGATAGGATTTGGTAGAAGATGTGGTAATTCCTCTCTGACTTCAGCTGAAAGATCACCCGCGATTTCTCCAGGAGGTCTGGGAAGGAGGGCAGAAGAGGGATGTTAGTGTCCCCAATACCACCACCCCACAAACAGAACCATCTCTCCTATCCATCCCACAACAGCCCCTCACTCTCCCCTTCTCCTTTGACCCTCATATATCCTCCTCCCTCCTCTTTCCCTCTGTGTTCTCCCCTCACCTCCCCTTCCCTCCTCTCTCCTCCCCCTCCCCACCCCACCACCTCCAACCTCACCCCCTCCCATCACTCACAGGTCTCGATGTCAGCCGACGCCAGCTTCCCTGTGGCTCCAAAATGAATCCGGATGAACTTTCCCTGGAATGAAAGAGAGTCACATTGGGCGGAGTGTGGAGGGAACGAGGGAAGGACATCAGGAGAGGGGAAGTGATATAAGAGGGAAGAGTGGCAAGGTGGAGGGTGGGAGGAAAGAAAAGGGGGTAGGGAGGGAGGGAATGGATGAGGACCAAGGGAGGATGGGAGAGGGGAGGGGAAGAGAGGGTGAGAGGAATGTGGAGGGGAGGGAGGGACACCAAGGAGGGATAGGTGGTGAGGAAGAAGGGGTCAGAGGGAGGGGGAGGAGAGAAGAGGAAGAAAGGGAGGAGGAGACCGGAAGGTACTCACAAATCGGGAAGAGTTGTCATTCCGTACGGTCTTGGCATTGCCAAAAGCTTCCAGCGCTGGGTTAGCCTGGATGATTTGATCTTCCAGAGTCCCCTGTGGATCAGAGAGACAAATGGTGAGGAGGGGGAGGACACTACCCCACCTCTCTCACCCTTCCCAACCCTGACACATCATCTCCCCTCCCCCCAACCATGCTATCTTACCCCTCAGGTTCCTTTTCAATCTCTCCCCTCTCACCTTAAACCTGTACCCTCTAGTTTTAGACTCTGCTACACTGGGGGATAAAACGGTGACCACCCTCCTTATCTATCCCTCTCATGATCATATCAAGACATCCCTCAGCCTCCTTCACTCCAGAGAAAACAGTCCCAGCCTATTCAATCTCTCCTTATAACCCAAGCCCTCCAGTCCCGTCAACATGCCCGCGAGTCTTCTCTGCACCCTTCCTACAGAAGTGTGACCAAAAACTGAGCACATTACTTCACGTGCCACCTCACCAACATCTTGTACAACCACAACATGACCTCCCAGCTCCTGTACTCAGTGTCCTGACTGATGAAGGCCAGTACCGTCACTGCCCCCACCATCTACCTGTGACACAAACAAGAGAAAACCTGCAGATGCTGGAAAACCAGAGCAACACACCCAAAATGGTGGAGGGACTCAGCAGGTCAGGCAGCATCTATGGAAGAGAGTAAACAGGCAACATTTCTGGCCGAAACCCTTCATCACGACTTGCTGAATGGTCTTGGATGAAAATATCGACTGTACTCTTTTCCATAGATGCTCCCTGGCCTGCTGAGATCCCCCAGCATTTTGTGTGTGTTGCTCTGTCTACCTGTGACCCGAGTTTAAGGGAACTATGTAACTGTACCCCTTTTCCATTGGGCAGAAGATACACATCCTCTGGTATTAGCTATTGTCGCCCTGGGAGAAATGTGCTGGCTGTCCACTCTATGTTTGCCTCTTGTAATCTTATACAGTGGATTCTGGTTAACCGGGACACATTAGGACCAATACATTTTGCCCCAATTAAGCAGCTACCCCAATCAGCCAAAATTTCATGGAAATAATTAAAAAGGTATATAAAAAAACAAACTACTATTTACCAATAGAGTAACAAATTACATATTTAAATCAGAACACTATCAATTCTACTAAAGTACTATAAAACTGTGTATTAGTTGCTAATAGATATCAATGGAGGAAGTCATCCATGTGTTCTTTTGATTAACTAATTGACTGTTAATGAACAAAATTAGGTCAGGCACCTAGTGTAGGTAATGGACTGCCTTCAGGCAAAGCTTTCAACAACTGCATCCTCCAAATCTTCTTTTTCATTACAACATTCAAGATGAATGTCGATACCTTCAAATTCTTTGTAGTTCCCAACTTGCTTAAGTAGCAAAATAGTTTCATTTTGCTCATTGAAGCCGCAGTGAGCAAAATCGTTCTGAATTGTCTTGCTGTTTATTTCTCACCAACTACCAGTGACAAAAAAACACTGCTTTTTGAATAAGAACACCCTCAACTGACGCTATTTTAAAAACCCTTCGCTCTAAGTGCAGTGTGGTGTCTAGCAGCCAGTCAAATGAATGGAACTAATGTTAGTTAGAAGCAGACTTCTGTCCCAATTAAACGAGGGGAATCCTGATGACTTTCTCTGTTACTGTTTGTTCTTTCTGAGTTTTCCCAAATGAGCGGCGCTCGAATTAACTGGAACCCATAGTACATTTCTATCAAATTGTCTCTCATCCTCCTGTGCCGTTCTGTTCTATGCCCACAACTTTCAGGAAGATACCTGGATGAGATAGCATGTCTGTTGAGGAGAGGTTGAAAAGAAGGTGAAGAGATGGGGTGGGAGGGTGGAAAAGTGGGGGGGGGGGGCTTGTTCTCCTGAACATTGTGGGCACGTTACGTTGCCACTGGAATCACGCAGCGACACTTGCGGGCTGCCCCCAGCTTACCCTTGGGTGTGTTGGTTGTTAACTTAAACTGTGCATGCTCTGATCTATGCATGATAAATAAAACTGAATTTTTAAAAAGTGAATCTAACTAGGGCTTTTGGAGCGATGGAGGATGAAAGATGACTTGAAAGAGGTGTGTAGACAGAGCGAACAGCGGGCACTAGGGTAATGGAATGGTTGGCGTGATGCTATTACAGCTTGGGGGTGCCCCGGAGATTGGAGTTCAATTCCGGTGACTCTCCGTAAGGCATCTCGGTATGTCCTCCCTGCGGAATGCGTGTTTCTTTTACTCATGGTCCAAAGACGTACAGGGTAGGTTAATCGGTCATGGTAACTTGTCCGATGATTAGGTTTGGATTAACAAGATTTGTCAGGACGGTGTAATGACGGGCTGGCAGGGTGAAGTCCATGCTGTATAGCTAACTAAAAATGTTCCCAGTGCATCAATGGCCAACACGAGAGAGCATGATCTGAAGGTGATTGGGGGAAAGTGTACTGGGATGCGGGGGGGGGGGGGGTGTCAGAGGTCAGTGAACAGAGTGGGAGGAGTATGTCAATGTGGATACATTAGGCACATTTAAGAGACTTTTGGATAGGCATATAGATGCAATAAAATGCTGGGTGATGTGACAGAGAATGGTTTGATTAATCATGGAGTAGGCGGGGGGGTTCAATACTTCTATCATTCATTCTACAGAGCTTCTTGTTTCATGGGTGTCTGTGAAGAGTAAAAATTTCAGGTTGTATACTGTACATGTTCTCTGTTATTAAATGGAACCTTCGACATGGTCAGCACAGCACAGTGGGCCAAAGGGCCTGTACTGTGCAGTTTTATGTTTAGTGATAATAAATCCAACTTGGGTTCTGATTTTGAATGCCACGTTCCTGATGCTGCTGCAAGTAGGTTTTTCAATGCAACTATACACACACTGTACCTTTCCTTTGTGCTTTTGTTTTTTTACAAAACTACTTTTATTACAAATTCACACGATTACACTGATGTACACTTGTCTTGCAGACCAGACAAATCATAACTAACACACATTAAACTGACACGTTCATATCCCCGTCAAGGATGGCAATTAACCCCCACATGCCCAGCGGTCTCAAAACACTCCGCGACCAGTGGACACCCCTTTCCCTTTTTTGACAGCTAACCCAGGCGTGTACATACCCCCGAACACTGCCGGGCAGCCAGCCCAGTCAGCACCTTTTGCTGCCCATCTCCAGGACCCACAGATAGCCAGCCCCAGGAGCAGGTCAACTAGGACATCCTCCTCTCTCCCTGCCCCCCTCCTTACTGGATGACCAGGTGGGACTAAAACACAGCCTCTCCACGTACATAGGCAACTGGCTTCTCCCAGCCCACAGAAGCAATAGGTAGCTGGAAGATCTGTGCAGGAACTTCATTGCAAGGCAGTACTGCACCCTCCACCTCGGGTCTGCAAAGGGGAGAAGATATCCCCAAAAATGGGGGCCCCCTTTGACCCCAGGTGAAATGACCAACTGCCAAGACATGTCAGGACGGGGAACAAGAGCCAGGAAGTGGACAGTGTGGAGCAAAAGCCCATACAGGCACCTCCATCCTGCATCTCCGAAAGGGACTGTAGACGTTGATGAGAGATGGCTCAGGGTTTCAGGGGTAGGCTCCCGACGTGTACCCGTGCATGCTAGACTTTGACACACAGGAGCCAGGGGCAGTGCACAGCCGGTTTGGCGATTGGGAACCTGGGATGGAGGGGGTTCTGATACAGCTCCAGCCCACGCCATCGCCCATCCATGTGAGCCCACAGCATGGAGGTAGCGTCAGGCACCTACCTTGTTGCTGGTTGCAGCTTCCTTCTTCATTGACGCACCAGAAGCGATGCTGGCAAAGTACTGAATCACCCTTTTGGTGTTCACCGTCTTCCCAGCACCAGATTCACCACTGTAGGGGAAACAGAGACACATCAAACCTATCCCAGTCCCCTGATCAGGGAGTGTCTGAAGAGATGGTGCAGAGAGAGCTTCACTGTGTAGCTGACCCCCGGAGTGTGTGATGGGACGGTGTGGAGGGAGTTTCACTCTGTGTCTGACCCCAGGAGTGTGTGATGGGACGGTGTGGAGGGAGATTCACTCTGTGTCTGACCCCGGGAGTGTGTGATGCGACGGTGTGGAAGGAGTTTCACTCTGTGTCTGACCCCAGGAGTGTGTGATGGGACAATGTGGAGGGAGATATACTCTGTGTCTGACCCCGGGAGTGTGTGATGGGACGGTCTGGAGGGAGATTCACTCTGTGTCTGACCCCGGGAGTGTGTGATGGGACAGTGAGGAGGGAGTTTCACTCTGTGTCTGACCCTGGGAGTGTGTGATGGGACGGTGTGGTGGGAGTTTCACTCTGTGTCTGATCTTGGGGGTGTGTGATGGGACGGTGTAGAGGGAGATTCACTCTGTGTCTGACCCCGGGAGTGTGTGATGGACAGTGGAGACGGAGATTCTCTGTGAGTCTGATCCATGGAGTGTGTGGAGGGACGGTGCAGAGGAAGCCTCAGATGAACTTACGTGATCAGGATGGATTGATTTTCTCTATCTGCAGGATGAGAGGGGAAAAAAAACAACTTTCAAAATCATCATCCCATCTTCAAATGCACTTTGCTGTTGTATATGGTTAGTGCAAGTGACCATTCATCCCTCCTACCCATCGAATAGCCCCATGCAAGGAGTTCACCTCATTCAACCAGCATCTTAACATATGCAATCAGCCCAGGTATTTTATGCTGTGTAATATAAATGATTTTTTACAAATGTCTTTGACGAGTAAGTGTAAGGCTGGATTACCAAGTTTCCAGATGATAAGGTATGTAGTGTTGTAGCTTGTGTAGAAGTTTGTCATAGGCTACAGTGGGAATTATTCAAATGCAAAGCTGAGCTAAGGACAACACAGAGAAAGTGTAGACGGTCAAATGTGAAAGCTGAAATGAAGGTTATTCAGGGTGGAGGAACAGAGGGACTTTGGAGTCCAGGTGCACAGATCCTGGTGGTGTGTTGGCCTTCATCAGTCAGGGGGCTGAGTTCAAGAGCCACAAGGTAATGTTGCAGATCTGTGAAACTCTGGTTCGACCACACTTGGAGTACTGTGTTCAGTTCTGGTCGCCTCATTATAGGAAGGATGTGTAAGCTTTAGAGAGGGTTCACAGGAGATTCACCCGGACGCTGGCTGGATTAGAGAGCATGAAGAAAGGTTGAGTGAGCTCGAGCTGTTCTCTTTGGGGCAAAGGAGGACGAGACGAGGCTTGGCAGAGGTGTTTAAGGTTATAAGAGTCACAGATGTAGTGGACAGCAACGCCTGTTCCCCAGAGGGCATAATATTAATGCAATTAGAGGGAAGACATCGGAGAAACTGTGGGAACTTAACGCAGAGAGTGGTGGGTGGGTGGAATGAGCTGCCAGCAGGGGTGGTGGGGGTGGATACAGAGGATCATTTAAAGACGGGCACATGGAGGGCTACATGGCAAGGAAGGACTAGTTTGATCATTATGGGCTGAAGGGTCTGTACTGGTCTATGCCAGACATCCTCTGGGTGAGCCTAGGACATTTCATTGACTGCATGGAGACTCTGGGTGATTCCTCCCCCCTTCCCACCCTCACCCTTCCTCACCCGTCAACATATACTGGTAAGCATTGTCGGAGATGGAGAAGATATGTGGCGGGGCCTCAGAACGCTTCTTGCCACGATAGGCAGCCACCACCTCAGCATTGTAGACTGGCAACATCTTGTACGGGTTCACTGTCACACAGAACAGCCCGGAGTACGTCCTGGGGGCAGAGGCAGAGCAGGGTAAGAGGCAGGCAGGTGGGGACACGGTGAGAGGGGAGGGAGAGGGAAAAGGAGTGAGATATGAAGGGCAAAGGAGGGAAGACAGGGGAGAAATGAGATGGAGGGTGGAGACAAAAGGGGAAGGGAGAGGGGAGAGCTGAGGAGGGGAAGGAGGGGTGGGAGTGGGTTTGGAGGGGGTGAGATAGTGTGTGGACACGTGTAGATTATCTGGGGAGGGGGAGAGAGAGAAGGCGTGGAATGAAGGGTAGAAATTGGGAAGGGATGTGGGTGAGGGAGGAGGGGGTGGACGCAGTATGTGGGCTCTAGGGGGAGAAAGGAGGGGATTTGGAGGGGTGTGGGAGTAGGGAGCTGCTGGGGGTAAGAGGTGGAATTTTGGGGAGGGGGGTGCGCAGACTCACGTAGATCATCCAGGCAGCGTAGCGCTCCTTCAGGTTGTAGAGGACGGCAGGCTCGTTCAGGAAGGTCAGCATGGCCATGTCCTCGATCTTGTCGAATTTGGGGGGGTTTTGGTTCAGGATGTCCTCCTCCTTCACCGACACCGTCTGTGGGTATCAACCAGCAGCTCAGTCTGGGTGTCTCATTGACTCCGAGCGTATTCGAGAGTGTCCGAGTGTGCATGTCTCAGGGTGTCTGAACATGTTTGTCAGTACTTGTGCCTGCAAATGTGTGCGCGTGTGCGTGTGTGTGTGCATGCGTGTGTGTGTGTGTGTGTGTGTGTGTGTGTGTGTGTGTGTGTGTGTGTGTGTGTGTGCGCGCGCGCACGCGTGTGCGTGTGTGTGTGTACACGTGTGACTACTGAACTTACATCTGAGCCAGATGTCCCTACCTTGCCATTCTCGGTTTCAGCGGTGACCTTCCCACCCTCACGGCTGGTGATTTTGGCCTTGATGAACTCCTGCACTGAGTCTGGGACGAAGATGTCCCTCTTCAGGTCAAAAGGCTTGGTCTGAGCCTCCAGACGTTCCCGCTCCGACTTCCGCAGGAAGCTAGCTGCAGCTCCATACTCATTCATCACTGCGTCACCCATGGTCACACCTGTCCCAGTATACAGGGTCAGTCAGAGTGAAGCCCCCTCCACACCGTCCCATCACACACTCCCGGGGTCAGTCAGAGTGAAGCCCCCTCCACACCGTCCCATCACACACTCCCGGGGTCAGACACAGAGTGAATCTCCCTCCACACCGTCCCATCACACACTCCCGGGGTCAGACACAGAGTGAATCTCCCTCCACACCGTCCCCTCACACACTCCCGGGGTCAGACACAGAGTGAATCTCCCTCCACACCATCTCATCACACACTCCCGGGGTCAGACACAGAGTGAATCTCCCTCCACACTGTCCCATCACACACTCCCGGGGTCAGACACAGAGTGAATCTCCCTCCACACCATCCCACCACACACTCTCGGGATCAGACAGAGTGAAACTCCCTCCACACCGTCCCATCACACACTCCCAGGGTCAGACACAGAGTGAAACTCCCTCCACACTGTCCCATCACATACTTGCAAGACACAGATAGTACAGTATTAAGGTCTGTTGCCTTTGTTACCTTAGCAGTTGCAAGAGTTTGTGAAGGAAAGGCAGATTCTGACAAGTATTGCCTGGGATCTGTGAGAAAGAGAGAGAAAAGGGGGTGAGAATTGTTAATGATGGCTGGGAGACGAGAGTGGACAGCAGAATGCTCCTTCCCTACTCCATTCCTTCTGACCCCCTCTTTTGCCCATCTCTTTCTCTTTTTCCTCTCTCTCCTTTTTCTGGTCTCTCTGGGAGTGAGCGAGGGGCAGGGGGAGGAAGGTGAGAGCGCGAGGGAAAGAGAGAGAGCACGACGAAGAAGGAGAGAAAGGTATGGAAGGAGATAGAAAGGAAGTAAAGGGGAAGGGGAGAGCTGGGGGAAAGGGAGAGAGGAGAGTGGGAGTAGCTGAGGTGTGAATGATCGGAGTGGTGGGTGTGGGGAGGTCTGGGTATGCTCTCTCGGGATGAAGGCACCACTCACCAGACTCCTGTATCGCAGGGATGGACGTTGGAGACAGTGCTCTGGCTGACCACTGCCCTCCCTTATAAACCCTCGATCCGCCCCATTGCCCTAATTTGGGAGCTGGTTATTTCTGGCAGCATGACAATTCCTGAGCCTGTTGTTTACTGAGACTGTGCAGTACCCGGTTTCACCTCCCCCTCCCACTCTTTCCTCCTCCTGCTAAACCCCCACCCCCTCTCCTCCATACCTCTTCCCCCTTTGCTTCTCCATCACCCCCCACTCCCCCCTCTTCTTTCACCTTCCCTCCTCCTCTGCTTTTCTCCCTCCTTCCCCCTTCCCATGAATCTCCCCACTCCCTTACCCTTACCCCCAACTCTCCCTCAAACCCCCGCCTCTCTCTCACTTCTCCTCTCCCCCACATCTCTCCCTTCCCCCACCCTTTCTCCCTGCCTCTCCCCTCTTCCCCCACCCTACCCATACCCTCTCCACACCCTTTCTTCCCCCACCCCCCATTCCCGTGCCTCTCCCCCCTCCCTCCCCTGCCCGCCTGGGTCCAAGGTTCAGCTGTCCCTTGCTGGATGGGGGCCAGCATCCTTTCCCGGGAGGGTCTGTAGTCCAGGAAGGCGGCCGAGGAATGCAGACTATGCCAGCACTGTCCTTGAGGCAGCGAGCACAGGGACATCTTATCCGTTTATTGTCTAAACACAGCGAGGGAAAGGACTCCAAGTTTGGTCAAGGCATTGTACGAGCAGCAGTATTAATAACCCCCTTCTCACTCTCACCTTCACCAAGGGCAACCCCTACACAGTCCTTTGTGTGTGAGCTGGGAAGGGGGATGGAGACAGGAACTATGAACAGGAGTCCTGGTGTGGGTCTGACCCAGGGATACAGAGACGGGAACTGTGCACAGTGTTCCCTGTGTGGGTCTGACCCAGGGATACGGAGACGGGAACGTGCATGGTGCTCCCTGTGTGGGTCTGACCTACGGATACAGAGACGGGAACTGTGCACGGTGCTCCCTGTGTGGGTCTGACCTACGGATACAGAGACGGGAACTGTGCACGGTGTTCCCTGTGTGGGTCTGACCCAGGGATACGGAGACGGGAACGTGCATGGTGCTCCCTGTGTGGGTCTGACCCAGGGATAGGGAGACGGGAACGTGCATGGTGCTCCCTGTGTGGGTCTGACCCAGGGATAGGGAGACGGGAACTGTGCACGGTGCTCCCGGTGTGGGTCTGACCCAGGGATAGGGAGACGGGAACTGTGCACGGTGCTCCCGGTGTGGGTCTGACCCAGGGATATGGAGACGGGAACTGTGCACGGTGCTCCCGGTGTGGGTCTGACCCAGGGATAGGGAGACGGGAACTGTGCACTGTGTTCCCTGTGTGGGTCTGACCTACGGATACAGAGACGGGAACTGTGCATGGTGCTCCCTGTGTGGGTCTGACCTACGGATACAGAGACAGGAACTGTGCACGGTGTTTCCAGTGTGAGACTGACCCAGGGATACAGAGACGGGAACTATGCACAGGAATCCTGGTGTGGGCTTGATCCAGGGATACAGAAATGGGAACTGTGCACGGTGTTCCCTGTGTGGGGAGGGATACAGAGACGGGAACTGTGCACAGGACTCCCAGTGTGGGTCTGACCCAGGGATAGGGAGACAGTATCTGTGCAAGGTGCACCTGGCAATGGTCTAACTCAGGTTAGAGAAGGGAACCATGTACTGTGCTCGGCGTGGGTCTGACCCCAAGGACCGATCTCTCTCTCGTGAGCCCATCCCACACAACACATCTCAAAGCCTTGGGGACCTGGGCTGGAGTGCGCTGCACAGAGAAGGACTGTGTAAGAGATTCCTAAATCAGTTTCTGTGGCTGGGAGGAGTCAGTGTATGATGTATTCATGGAGTGCAAGAGACTGCACCTTCTATTTGAAGAGACTGCTCCCACTTGCTGGCTAGAATCTCTGTTACCCAGTGTGGATGGTTGTGGGGGGGAAATCGGTCATGGAGCAACACAACACATTCAGCCCGACCTATCCATGGGAGTCCTTGTGCAGGAGTCCCTAAAGATTAATTTGCAGACTGAGTTGGTGGTGAGGAAGGCAAATGCGAGGTTTGCATTCATTTTGGGAGGACTAGAATATAAAAGCGAATGTAATGTTGAAGCTTCATAAAGCAGTGGGGAGGCCTCACTTGGAGTATTGTGAGCAGGTTTAGGCCCCTAATCTACAAAAAGATGTGCTGAACTGGAGAGGGTTCAAAGGTGGTTAATGAAGATGATTGCTGGATAGAAAGGCTTGTCATATGAGGAGCATTTGATAGCTCTGGACAAGTACTGACTGGATTTCAGGCGGAGGATTTCACTGAATGTTAAAAGGCTTGACAGAGAGTATGTGGAGAGGATGTTTCATATGGTGGGACCAGAGGGTATAGCCTCAGGATCGAGGGACATCCCTTTGGAACGGAGATGAGGAATTTCTTTATTAGAATGGTGAATCGGTGGAATTCATTGCCCCAGGCAGCTGTGGAGGCAAAGTCTTTATGAATACTTAAGGCAAAAGTTGCTAAAAACTTACTCCGGACATGAAGGGATGGGGGGAGAAGGCAGGAGGGAACTGAGAGAGACTGAGGAGGGGTCTGACCACTATGCTCACCCAGTTAATCCCAATTCCCTGCACTTGGCCAATATCCCCAAACCACACACCCCCACCACGAATCTGTCCAAGTGCTACTCTTGTTCCTGCCTCAACCACTTCCTCTGGCAGCTCATTCCACACACTCACCACCCTCTGAATGGAAAGGTTGTCACAGATCCCTTTTACATCTTACCCCTTTTGCCCTAAACCTATGCCCCCTAGTTTTGCACTTCCCTTCCCTACCCATTTCTATAAGGTCACCCCTCATTCCTTCCTTCAAAACAAAAACCCCAACATCATGAATGGCAGTGATGTTTCACTCCCAGACAAGCTCAATGCTTGCTTTGAAAGGGAGAATAAAACTACAGCTACGAGGATCCCTGGTGACCCTGTGATCTCCGTCTCAGTGGGCAATGCCAGGCTGCATTTCAGGAGGGTGAGCCCTCACAAGGCAGCAGGCCCTGACTACCTGGTCATGTTCTGGAAACTTGTGTTGACCAGCTGCCGGGTGAGTTCAAAGACACTGTCAACCTCTCGCTGTTACAATCAGAAGTTCCCACCTGCTTCAGAAGGGCAACAATCATACTATTGCCCAAGAAGAGCATCACGAGCTGCCTTAATGACTATTATCCAGTAGCACTCACATCTACGGTGATGAAATGCTTTGAGAGGTTGGTCATGGATAGAATCAATTCCTGCCTCAGCAAAGACCTGGACCCATTGCAATTTGCTTATCGTCACAATAGGTCTACAGCAGATGCGATCTCAATGGCTCTCCACGCAGCTTTGGATCACCTGGAGAATGCAAAAAATATTTGTCAGGATCTGTTTATTGACTACAGCTCAGCATTTAACACCATCATTCCTTCAGTTCTAATTGATAAGCTGCAGAACCTGGGCCTCTGCACCTCTTTCTGCAATTAGATCCTTAACCTCAATCTGTGTGGATTGGAAATAACATTCAACACTGGCACACCTCAGGGATGTGTGCTTAACCCATTGCTCTCCCTTCTCTACACATGACTGCATGGCTCAAGTGCCATCTCTAAATTTGCTGATTAGAGAACCATTGTTGGCAGAATCTCAGATGGTGATACAGGAACAAATTTACCAGCTAGTTTACTGATGTCACAGTACCAACCTATACTCAACGTGAGTAAAACCAAAGAACCGATTGTGGACTTCAGAGAGGGTAAGATGAGGGAACACACACCAGTCCTCATAGAGGGATCAGAAGTGGAGAGAGTGGCGTGTGTTAATATTGCTGAGAACCTAACCAGGTCCCAAATTATTGTTGCAGCTATAATGAAGGTGAGACAGCAGCTATATCCCATTAGGAGTTTGAAGAGATTTGGTTAGTCACCTAAAACACTCAAAAACTTCTGCAGATGTACCGTGGAGAGCAATCTGACTTCTGGTATTCGTGGAGGGGGCGGGGGGTAGCTACTGCACAGGATCAAAGTAATCTGCAAAGAATTGTAAAATTAGTCAGCTCCATCATGGGCACTAGTCTCCTTGTTATCCAAAGAGCAGTGCCTCAAAAAGTTGGTGTCCATCATTAAGGACCCACATCACCCAGGACACGTCCTCTTCTCATTGTTACATCAGGAAGGAGATACAGAAGCCTGAAGGCACACACTCAGTGATTCAGGAACAGCTTCTTCCCATATAGAATATAATCATATAACAATTACAGCACGGAAACTGGTCATCTCGGCCCTTCTAGTCCATGCCGAATGCTTACTCTCACCTAGTCCCACTGGCCCGCACTCAGCCCATAACCCTCCATTCCTTTCCTGTCCATATACCTATCCAATTTTTTCCCCCTCTGCCATCAGATTTCAGAATGAACATTCAACTTATGAATGCTACCTCACTGCACTTTTATTTCTGTTTTTGCACTAATTTTATTATTTAATATATACTTACTGTAATTCAGTTTCTTTCTATATTATCATGTATTGCATTGTACATTGTAACAAATTTCATGACATATGCCAGAGATACTAAACTTGTGATTCCCATACATTCCAGGTAACAATGACCTAAACTGGGCAACCTTGCCCTACAACACAGGCTCTCAGGTTCTAGCAACATACTCGTGAATTGTCTCTGCACCCTCTGTGTTAACCACGTCTTTCCTACAACAGTATAACCAAAACTGAACACAATCCTCCAAGTGCGGCCTCACCAAAGCCTAAGCCTTGGACAACTGCTACCTAACATGCCAACTCCTTTACTCAGTGCCCTGACGAATGAAGCCAGCGGGCCAAGCACTCTCTTCACCACCCTGTCCACCTGACTCCACTTTCAGCGTACTCCTAGTCAGGTACTCTGCTCTGTAACACGCCCTGGTGAGCTCCCACTGAGGGTCTGAGTCAGGACTACAGAGACGGGAACTGCACATGGTGCTCCCAGTATGGTTCTGAGCCAAGAATATGGAGATAGTGACTATGCACAGTGCTCCTGGTGTGAGTCTGGCCCAGAGGGATATGGAGACAGGAACAGTGCACGGCGCTCCGTGTGGATCTGGTTCAGGGGAACAGAGATGGAAACTGTGCACAGTATCCTCAGTGAGGGTGTGACTTGGGGATACAGAAATGGTAACTGTGCACGCTGCTCCTGGTGTGGGTCTGACCCACAGATACAGAAACAATTGTGCATGGTGCTCCTGACCCAGGGATAGGGAGACAAGAACCATGTGCAGTATTCTTAGTGTGACAGACTCATGAGGATACAGACAATTGTGCACAGAGCTCCAGGTGTGGGTTCAACCCAGGGGATTTTGAGTACAGTGCTCCTGACGTGTGTCTGACCCAGGGATACAGGAATGGGGACAGTGCATGGTGTGATGCTTTGGTAAATCCGTGTCCTTTTGCATCTCCCTATACCTGGTGACATGTCAGATTATCTCAGCTCTATTATCTGAAGGTCCAAAATAACTCTGACTTAGAACAAGGTCCTCTCGAAATGGAAGCTCTTAAATGTCAGGCGAAGGAATTCACACAAGACAGCTGGATGACGCAGGCGCCTGTAAATTTAGTCCTTGTCTATTGTTGGGAGTTTTCAGCGTGAATAAACATCACACTGGGAGAGACAGATATCCTTCAGCTGTCTGGGAGTTTCATGGGGGTGGATACAGCAGGAACAAAGACGGAGACATAAGGGACAGAGGCAGGGAAGGAAAAATGGGGAGAGGGAGAGGGTGTGGGGCAGAAGGGATGAGGGATGGAGATGGAGGAGGGGTTGGAGAAAGAAATGAGCAAGAATGGCAGTGAATAAGTGTGGAAGGGAGAGAGTGAGGGAGGAGTGGAGGGGAGAGGGTGAGAGGGGGAGAAGGGGAGAGAAAGAGGGAGGAAGGGGACGGGAGAGATAGAGGAAAGACAGGAGGTAGAGAGAGGAGTAGAGAATGGGGAGAGAAAAGGGAAAAGAGAGGAGGGGAAAGGGGAGAGGGGGAAGGGGGAGAGAGAGGGGGAAAGGGGGGAGAGAGGGGGAAGGGGGAGAAAGGGGAAGGGGAGAGAGGGGGAAAGGGGGAGAGAGAGGGGGAAAGGGGGAGAGAGAGGGGGAAAGGGGGAGAGAGAGGGAGGAGTGGAGGGGAGAGGACGAGGGAGGCGGAATAGAGAGAGGGCGAGGAAGGAGGGGAGAGAGTGGGAAAGGAAGAGGAGAGAAAGGGGAGGATAAGGGTAGAGGATGGGGAGAGAGGAGGTGGGGGAGAGAGAGGAGAGGGGAGAGTGAGGAGGGGGAAGGGGAGAGAGAGGAGGAAAGAAAGGGAAAGAGTGTGAGGAGAAGGTGGAGTGAGAGAAGGGAGGAGAGGGTGGTGAGAGAAAGGAGCAGGAGAAAGGGAGGGGAGGAGAGTAAAGGGGAGAGAGAGAGAAGGGAGGAGGGGACGGTAGAGAGGAGTTTGGGGGTATAGGAGAGAGAGGGGAGGAGGTGAAGGGGAGAGAGAAAAGGGTTGGGGGGACAGGAGAAGCGGAGAAAGGGGGAGAGAGAGGGGGGATGGGAGAGAAAGTGGAGGGGCGGGGAGAGAGGAGGAAACCGGAGGTTGATAGAGAAAGGAGATGGTGTGAGGGGAGGAGGAGAAGGTGGAGAGGGATGGTAGAAGAGGGAGACAGAGGGGTGGACGAGAGAGGAGGGGTGGGAGTGAGAGAGAAGGGAAAAGGGGAGAGCGAGAGGAGGGGAAAGGGGATAGGATGGGACAGGAGGGGAATGGGGAGGGTGTACGAGAGGAAAAGGAAGCAGGGGAAAGGGGAGAATGGGGAAGAACAGTAAAGTGGAGGAAGAGGGAGGGGGACAGGAAGAGAGGCAGAGGAAGGCATAACGGAGTGGGGCGGAGGAGGAGGGTCGGGAGAGGGACAGAGGAGGGGCAGAGGGGCAGGAGAGGCGCAGAGGAGGAGGGGCGGGAGAGGGGCAGAGGAAGAGGGGCGGGAGAGGGGCAGAGGAAGAGGGGCGGGAGAGGGGCAGAGGAAGAGGGGCAGAGTTGGAGACGGGAGAGATGCAGAGGAGGGGGTGGTACGTGAGAGAGAGAGGAGGGTAGAGAGGGAGAAAGGGTGCGATGAGGGCGAGTGAAGGTGGAACAGTGGGAAGGATACAGTTCTGAGAGAAAGCTGGTGTCATGGGAGGGGGGTAGGGTATGATTTGTGGGACGACGAGGTGGCTGAAGGGGTGAATGGGGATCAGAGAAGGGTGGGAGAACACGGGCGACTACTTGGTGGGGGGGGAGATGAGCGCCGGGAGGACGGGAGAGTGTGACAGCCGATTGGGGGTGGGAGGACGAGGTGGATGTCCGAGACAAAGGAGGTGAGGTGAATTGGCGGGGGGGGGGGGGAAGGAGGCTCGCATCCGCGGAATGAGCGAGCCTGATCCAGCGTGCACTACTGCACGGCGGCCAAGATGACAGCTTCGAAGACAGGGACCCGCCACTGATCCCCGTTATTCCTCCCAATCTCCGGTCCCCCGCCCGCATGACGGAACGCAGCTGGTCCTCCTGCAAGCGCGGGCCATCCCGTGATGCCGCGGGCTGCGAGAGGCGGAGCTCGGCGCTCGGAGCCCCGCCCGGTCATCCCAGCAGCGCGGGGTGTCCCGGCGCGCACCGCGTTCCTCCGAACGGACGGCGGCGGCGCGAGGATGGAGAGCGGGGAGCAGCTGCGTCACGCGGGTAAACGGGCGGGGCGGGGAGGAACCATTATCACTTGACCCCTGACCCCCTCGCCGTTGACCTCTGACAGATCCTGCATCATCCAGGAACGGCCTGTGACCTCTGATTGACCCGGAGTCCCCTGCCCTTGACCTCTGATCTATCCCGGACCGACGACCAGATCCTCTGAGATTGACCTACCTCAGGGTCTCCTGACTTTGACCCCTGGATCCCCTGACTCTGACCTTTAACCTGCCCTTGACCTCCAACCACTCCCAGGATCTCCATCTGCCTTCCCCCCCCCCCCCCCCCCTGCCAGAAGTCAGTTTGCAGGTTGGGCAGCTGGGCTTTTCCCTCGGAAGTACTGACCACCCTCCCTCTCCCCATTCCCTACCCCTCCTCTCTCCCTCTCTCTCGCCCCACAGTCTCCCAGTGCGTGCCCCACCTCAACCTGTCGGCCAAGGAGCTGGCCAGTCACCCCAAGTTTTCCCGGCTGCTGCTGTCATTGACTGACCGCCTCGACCGGACTGGGCTCAGCCTGTCACTCAAGAGGGACCTGGAGAGGGTGAGTCTCCGGGGCCCGTTTACCTCCCTTCCCCTGAGGGTGGGGAATCCTGAACGAGAAGGTAGAGTTTTACGGTGAGATGGGATATGAGGGGCAACTTTTTCGCCCAGAGGGTGGTACGAGCTGCCAGAGGAAGTGGTTGAGTCAGGTACATTAACAACATTTAAAAGGTACTTGGACAGGGTCGTGGATAAGAAAGGCTCAGAGGGATCTGGGTCAAACACAAACAGAAAAGACCGGTTTAGATGGGAATCTGGGCCAGGAGAGAGCGGCTGGGCCGAACAGCCTGTTTCCACTCTGTGCGACTCGGTGATCTGCCTCCTCTCCTCCCGTCACCCTACTCCCTGTTCTGAGCCCATTCTTCCCCCCCCCCCCCCCCCCCCCCCCCCCCACCCCCCCCCCCCCCCCCCCCCGTTCAGTCTGCAGGGTCACACAGAGCACGGAGAAAGGCCCTTTGGCCCAACTCACCCATGCTAACCAAGATTCCCATCTAGGCTTTATAAAGTCCTGGTTAGGCTGCTTCTGGAATACTGCATTCCATTCTGGCCGCCCCGGGACAGGAAGACTGTAGATGCTCACCAGAGGGCAGAAGCTACAAGGAGAGGCTGGACAAACTTGGGTTGTTTTCTTGGGAGCAGCGGCAGCTGAGGGGCGACCTGATCGAGGTTTATAAGTGAAACCCCCTGTTTTCTCGGCTGCGTAAGTCTCCGGTCCCGCCAAACTCGTGAGACTGAGACGCTCTTCCACCCCAAACCCCGGTTTGTCTGGGTGCTGTGTAATTTGACACCCCGTTACAAATTAAAAGACATTTGGATAGTGGTGCGAGAAAGCTTGTGAACCCCGTAGAATTTTTAATATTTCTGCAAAAATATGACTTAAACAATGATCAGATCTTCACATAAGACCTAAACCTAGATAAAGAGAACCCAATTAAATAACTCAAAGTATTATTCTTGTTTATTGAGAAAAATTATCCAATATTACATGTATTTGTTGGAAAAGGTATGTGAACCTTTGCTTTCAGTAACTGGTGTGACCCCCCGTACAGCAACAACTTCAACCAAACGTTTCCAGTAACTGTCCAGCACATCGGCTTGAAGGAATTTCAGACCATTCCTCCGTACAAAACTGCTTCAGCTCTGGGATGTTGGTGGGCTTCCTTGCATGAAATACTTGCTTCAGGTCCTTCCACAACATTTCTATAGGATTAAAGTCAGGACTTTGACTTGGCTATTCCAAAACACAAATTTTCTTCTTTTTATACCATTCAGATCACTGTCTTGTGGCATTATCCAGCTTCTATTAAGCTTCAGGTGACGGACTGCTACCCTGGCATTCTCCTGTACGGGAGAGGGGCAGAGGAGGAGGGGTCCTTCAATGATTGTCAGCTTCCAGGTACTAAGGCAGCAAACCGTGATGCTCCTTCCACCGTGCTGCATGATGTGGGAGGGAGCTGGTGGACCCCATTGTGGTTCCTGGTGACCACATCTGCAACAAGTGCTGGCTGCTCGAGGAACTCAGGCTCGAAGTTGATGACCTGGAATCTGAGCTTCAAACACTGCGGGGGGTGGGGGGAGAGTTACCTGGGAATTCTCTGTGTCAGGAGGTAGTCACACCCGTTAGATTAGCTGCCTCAAATTCAGTCTGTGGTCAGGGACAAGCGGGTGTGATGTGAGTGAGGTGGGTAGTGGGATCCAAGAGACAATGCTGGAGGAGCCTCAGCCCTTGAGCTTGTCCAACAGGTCTGAGATCCCGCTCCCTGTGTGGATGAGAGTGGGGGCTGTAGGAAGGATGAGCAACCTGACTGTGGCACGGTAGTTCAGGAGCCATTCAAGAGAAATGTAGTGGTAATTGGGGATAGTATAGTCAGGGGAATAGACAGAGTTCTCTGTCATGAGGATAGAGTGTCCTGAAGGCTGTGTTGCCTGCCTGGTGATCGGGTTTGGGATACCTTACCTGACCTGCAGAGGGAGGGGAAAGATACAGTTGTCGTGATCCATGTGGGCATCAATGGCGTACAAACCCAATTTCCAGAAAAGTTGGGATATTTTCCAAAATCCAATAAAAACAAAAATCTGTGATATGTTAATTCACGTGAACCTTTATTTAACTGACAAAAGTACGAAGAAAAGATTTTCAATAGTTTGACTAACTTAATTGTATTTTGTAAATATACACAAATTTAGAATTTGATGGCTGCAACACACTCAACAAAAGTTGGGAGAGAGGCATGTTTACCATTGTGTTACATCATCTTATCATCTTTCCTTTTAATAACACTTTTTAATTGTTTTGGAACTGATACTAATTGTAGTAGATTTACAATGAGAAATTTTGTCCATTCTTTCTTGATATAAGACTTCAGCTGCTCAACAGTCCGTGGTCTCCGTTGTCTGATTCTCCTCTTCATGATGCACCATACATTTTCAATAGGAGATAGATCTGGACTGGCAGCAGGCCAGTCAAGCACAAGCACTTTGTTGTCTACAAAGCCACGCTGTTGTAGCCCGTACAGAATGTGGTCTGGAATTGTCCTGCTGAAATAAGCATGGACGTCCCGGGAAGAGACGTCGCCTTGATGGCAACATATGTCTCTCTAAAATCCTAATATACACCTCAGAGTCAATGGTACCTTCACATACATGCAACTCACCCATGCCGTGGGCACTGATGCACCCCCATACCATCACAGATGCTGGCTTTTGCACCTTTCGCTGATAACAGGATGGTCATTTTCATCTTTGGCACAGAGAACTCGACGCCTGTTTTTTGCAAAAACTAGCTGAAATGTGGACTCATCTGACCACAGCACACGGTTCCACAGTCTTTTGGTCCATCTGAGATGAGCTCGGGCCTAGAGAACTCGCCAGTGTTTCTGCATAGAGTTGATGTATGGCTTCCTCCTTGCGTAATACAGTTTCAAATTGCATTTCTGGATGCACCGATGGACTGTGTTAAATGGCAATGGTTTTCCGAAGTACTCCCGAGCCCAGGTGGCTATAATCGTCACAGTAGTATGACGGTTTCTTAGGCAGTGCTGCCTGAGGGCTCGAAGATCACACACATTCATCGTGGTTTCTGACCTTGCCCTTTACGCACTGAGATGTCTCTGAATTCTCTGAATCTTTTCACAATATTATGTACTGTAGATGTTGAAAGACCTAAATTCTCTGCAATCTTGCGTTGGGAAATGTTCCTTTTGAACTGACTAACTATTCTCTCATGAATTTTGGCACAAAGGGGTGAGCCACGACCCATCCTTGCTCGCAAAGACTGAGCCTTTGATGGACGCTACTTTTATACCCAGTCATGATACCTCACCTGCTACCAATTATCCTGCTTAATGTGGAGTCTTCCAAACTGCTGTTACTTGAATATTCTGTGCACTTTTCAATCTGATTTTAACTCTGTCCCAACTTTTGTTGAGTGTGTTGCAGCCGTCAAATTCTAAATTTGTGTATATTTACAAAATACAATCAAGTTGGTCAGTAAAACTATTGAAAATCTTTTCTTTGTACTTTTGTCAGTTAAATAAAGGTTCACGTGAATTAACATATCACAGATTTTTGTTTTTATTGCATTTTGGAAAATATCCCAACTTTTCTGGAAATGGGGTTTGTAGGTAGAACAAGGAAAGAGGTTCTGCTGAGGGAATTTGAGTAGCTAGGGACTAAATTGAAGAGCAGAATCAAAACGGCTGCAATCGCTAGATTAGGAGTAATCTCTGGATTTGAGATTAGGAGTAATAAAGGGGGAAAAAAATCACTGGTGGGAGTTGTCTATTGGCCACCGAATAATAACATTACAGAGGCACAGGCAATCAACAGAGAAATATATGAGGCATGTAACAACAGAACAGCAGTTATCATGGGGGACTTTAACTTGCAGATAGATTGGGTGAATCCAAGTTGGTTGGGGCAGTCTTGAGGACTTCAAAAAATGTATCCATGATGGCTTCTTTGAACCTACAAGGGAACGCGCTATCTTAGATCTGGTCCTGTGTAATGACACAGGTAAAATTATTGATCTTGTAGTTAGGTATCCTTTTGGAAAGAGTGATCACAGTATGCTTGAGTTTATCATACAAATAGAGTGTATTTGTTAACATGCCAAATCTCTTCAAGCTCCTAATTAAGTACCCAGAACATCTTCAGGGAGCGATGTCTCAGAAGGGTAGTGTCCAGTATTAGGACCCCCAGCACCCAGGGCATGTCCTCTTCTCACTGTTACCATCAGGGAGGAGGTACAGAAGCCTGAAGGCACACACTCAGCCATTCAGGAACAGCTTCTTCCCCTCTCACTCCCATTCCTGAATGGACATTGAAGCTTTGGACACTTCCTCAATTTTTAAAATATACAGTATTTCTGTTTTTGCACATTGTTTACAATCTGTTCAATATACATAATTGTTTATTATTATGTTATTTATTATTATTATTATTCCTCTGCTAGATTATGTATTGCATTGAACTACTTTTGCTAAGTTAACAAATTTCACATCACACGCTGGTGATAATAAACCTGATTCTGATTCTGTAATAGTTTGATCTAAAACCAGTGTATTTGCCTAAACAGTGGAGACCACAATGGGATGAGGGGGATTTGGCTAGTGTAGACTGGGAACACAGGCTTATATGAGGAACAATGGAAGGCTTCCACAGAGATTTTTCAACAAAAGTATATTTCAGTTAAAAGCCAGGACAGGAAGGGTGGAGAGAGCCAGCCTCGGATAACTAAGGAAATAAAGGAAGAGATCAAACTAAAAACTCATGCATTCAAAGTCACCAAGAGTAGTGGGAAACTGGAAGATTGGGAAAACTTTAAAAAGCAACAAAGAGCCACTAAGCAAGCAATAAAGAAGGGGAAGATGGATTATGAAAATAAACCACAAAATATAAAAATGGTTAGTGTAAGTTTTTATAATTATATAAAACGGAAAAGGGTGGCTAAGGTGAATGTAGGTCCCTTGGAGGACAAGAAGGGGGAATTGATAATTAGGTAATGAGGAAATGGCTGAGGCTTTGAATGACCATTTTGTGTTGGTCTTCACGGTGGAGGACACATCTAACATGTCAAAGAAAGATGTTATGTTTGCGATAGGAGGTGAGGACCTCGATACAATAGCTATCACTAATGAGGTAGTGCTGAGCAAACTTGTGGGCCTGAAGATAGATAAGTCTCCTGGTCCTGATGGAATGCATCCCAGGGTACTGAAAGAAATGGCAGAAGTTATAATAGAGGCTTTGGTGATGATCTACCAAAATTCTATGGACTCTGGGTTGGGAAAATGCTTGAAGGTATTATTAAAGAGGAAATAGTGAGGCATCTGCAAAGAAATGAATCCATCAGGCAGATATAGCATGGATTCAGCAAAGGCAGGTCCTGTTTGACAAACTTACTGGAGTTCTTTGAGGATATAACAAGCACAGTGGATAGAGGGGAGCAGATGGACATTATTTACTTGGATTTCCAGAAGGTGTTCGATAAGGTGTCACATAAAAGAGTTATCCATAAGATAAGGATGCATAAAATTGAGGGTGATGTATCAAGAGTGGATAGAGGATTGGTTAACCAATAGAAAGCAGAGATTTGGGATACAGCGGTGTTACTCTGGTTGGCAATCAGAGGTGAGTGGCGTGCCGCAGGGGTCAGTGCTGGGCCTGCAGCTTTTCACAATATATATTAACAATCTGGAAGAGGGGATCTAAGTGTAGTGTATCTAAGTTTGCTGATGATAGCAAATTGTGCAGAAGATAGGGAGAGTCTGCAGAGAGATATAGATAGGTTAGGTGAGTGGGCAAGGGTCTGGCAGATGGAGTACAATGTTGGTAAATGTGACATCATCCACTTTGGAAGGAAAATGAGCATATTATTTAAATGGTAAAAATCACAGCATGCTGCTGTGCAGAGGGACTTGGGAGTGCTTGTGCATGAATCACAAAAGGTTGGTTTGCAGGTGCAGCAGGCTGTCAAGAAGGCAAAGGGAATGTTGGCCTTCATTGCTAGAGGGATTGAATTTAAGAGCAGGAAGGTTATGCTGCAACTGTACAGGGTACTGGTGAGGCCGCACCTGGAGTACTGTGTGCAGTTCTGGTCTCCTTACTTGAGTAAAGATATACTGGCTTTGGAGGCGGTGTAGAGGAGATTCACCAAGTTGATTCCGCAGATGAGGATGTTAGACTGTGAGGAGAGATTGAGTCAACTGGGACTGTACTTGGAATTCAGAAGAATAAGAGGAGACCTTATAGAAACATGTAAAATTAGGAAAAGGATAGATAAGATAGAGACATGAAAGTTGTTTCCACTGGTAGCTGAGACTAGAACTAGGGGGCATAGCCTCAAGATTCAGGGGAGTAGATTTAGGATGGAGATGAGGAGGAACTGCTTTTCCCAGAGAGTGGTGAACCTGTGGAATTTTCTGCCCAATGAAGCAGTGGAGGCTGCCTCAGTAGATATATTTAAGACAGGGTTGGATAGATTTTTGCATAGTAGGGGATTTAAAGGTTATGGAGAAAAGGCAGGTAGGTGGAGATGAGTCCATGGCCAGATCTTATGGAACGGCAGAAAAGGCTCAACAGGCCAGATGGCCTACTCCTGCTCCTATTTCTTACGTTCTTATGCTTCACAGTTGGGATGAGTTGTTGGTGTTGCTGTGCAGTGCCCTTTCCCCTCCAAACACAGCAGTGTTCATTTCTGCCAAAAAGTTCAACTTTTGTCTCCTTGACACAGCATATTATCCCAGAAGTGTCAGAAAACATAGAAACATAGAAAACCTACAGCACAATACAGGCTCCAGCCCACAAAGCTGTGCCAAACATGTAGTAACTTTAGAAATTACCTCATGTTACCCATAACAGCCCATTCCATGTACTCGCCACTCTCTGCTTAAAAAACTTATCCCGACATCTCCTCTGACCCTACTTCCAAGCACCTTAAAACTCTGCCCCTTCGTGTTAGCCATTTCAGCCCCGGGAAAAAGCCTCTTACTATTCACATAATCAATGCCTCTCGTCATCTTATAAGTGTTGTAGAACATCCAGGTTGTCTTTTGCAAACTTGAGACGTGCAACAATGTTTTTTTTTTAACTGCACTGGTTTCCTCCGTGGTGTCCTTCCACGAACACCATTCTTGTTCGGTGTTTTTCTTGTAGTGGACACACGGACAGAGACTTTATCAAGTTCTAGAGATTTCTCCCGTCTTTTGCTGTTACCCTTGGGTTCTTTTACACTTCCTTTGGCATTGCACGTTGTGCTCTTGGTGGGATCTTTGTAGGATGCTCACTCCAAGGGAGAGTAGCAACAGTACTGAATTACCTCCATTTATAGACATTTTCTGTTGTTGTGGACTGATGAACACTCAGGTCTTTAGAAATGCTTTTGCAGCCTTTTCCAGTTTCATGTGTCTCCACAGTTCTTCCAAGGTCCTCTGAAAGTTGTTTATATTGAGGCATGGTGCACGTAAACAGATCTTTCTTGGAAAGAGCAGGTTCTGTCAGTAACTTGATTTTGTGTGTCTTTTTTTATAGGGCAGGGCCCCTCTACAATCCTCACATCCAATCTCTTCTCACTGCTTGGAGCACCTGACTCCAAATAACTTTTGTAGAAAGCATTACCCCAGAGATTCACATTCGTTTTTCCAACAAATTCCTGTAATATTAGATTATTTTTCTCAATAAACAAAAGAACAAGTATAATGTTTTCTGGTGCTATTTATTTAATTGGGTTCTCTTTATTTAGTTTTAGGACTTGCATGATGATCTGATCACATGTTAGAGACAGTTCCACAGGGCTCACAAGCTTTCTAGCACCACTGTATTTTTATTGTTTATTTTATTTATTCAGCTACAGCACGGAATAGACCCTTTGAGCCACGCCACCCAGCAATCTCCCGATCTAATCCTGGACCAATCACGGGACAATTTATAATGACCAACTGGTACATCTTTGACTGCAGGAGGAAACCTGAGCACCCGGAGGAAACCCACGCAGTCACGGGGAGAACATGCTAACTCCTTACAGGCAGCGGCGGGAATTGAACCCAGGTCTCCTATACTGTACACCGCTGTGCTGATCACTTGCAGCTCGTGTGTAGGGAAGGGTTAGAGGGATACGGGCCAAACACAGGCAAGTGGGACCGGCCCGGATTGGGAATCACTGTCGACATGAAGGGGTTGGGCCGAGGGGCTAGTTTTCCATGCTAGGTGACTCCGTGCCTCCCCGTCCTACCCGCCCTCCTTCCCTCCCTCTCTCCCTGCAGGCCAGTGGGGATCTCAGGGCGCGCAGACGGCGGTGGCTGGCAGCAGAAGCGCTGGAGAGGACCGTGGAGGAGCTGGTGGCCGAACGACATGCAGCTCACGCTGAGAAGGCTCCGAATCGGGAGGACCAGAAGGTGAGGCGCACAGGAAGAGGCCATGGGGTGGGGGGCGTTAGTTGGTAGAACGGTTTATTTAATGTCTTGTACTGTCGTACAGTGAGAACATGCACTGAGGTAGAACAAGGTAAAACAGTAACAATGCAGAATAACAGCTTCAGGGAGAGTGCAGGGCAGGCAAACAGTCAGGTGCAAGATCATAATGGGCTAGAGTGAGGTCAAGAGGCCATCTTAGTGTACCTGGGAACCATTCTTTTGTCTTAAAACAGTGGTGCACAGCCTGGTGTCTTTTGTATCTTCTGCCCAATTTGGTGGTGGGGGGGGGAATAAAAAGAATTTTCGGGGTGGGTGGGGTCTTTCATTATGCTGGCCGCTTGACTCAGGCAGAGAGAAGTGCAGACGGTTTATGGAGGGGCGACTGGTTTCCACAATGTGCTGAGCTCTGTCCAACACCCTCTGCATTGTCCTGCGGTCATAGGCAGAGCAATTGCCGCGATGCATCCCAATCAGATGCTTTCTGTGGCTCGTTTATACAGTTGGTGAGAGCCAGTGGGAAAAGGCTGGGTTTCTTCCGCTTTCTGAGGAAGTAGAGGGGTTGGTGAGCTTTCTTGGCCATGACGTCAACGTAGCTGGACCAGGACAGCCTATTGGTGGTGCGGACTCGAAGCCCTCAGCTCTGGCGAACTCAGCACTGTAGCTCAGCATCATTTGCACCAGCCCCTTTCCTGAATTCAGTGACTATCTCTTAGAGTAAAGGGGTGTCAGTCAGCTACAGTCACCCCAAGAATAATGTGTCTTTCTCCCTCTCGGTGCTCCTGTGTCTGCCGCAGTTCCTGGAGACTCTGGAACAGTGTTGGGTACTGGGGCGATGCCGGAGGGGGCTGGACATGAGGGCGGAGCTGACTGAGGACCCCCAACCCCCACTGCTTGGCCTGGGAAAGGATCACTTGAACGAGCTGCAGCCCGGGACCAAGGTGAGAATTCTACCCCTTCCTCTCTCCTACTGCTCTTCTCTTTCTCCCCTCAACACAGTTACACAGACACCCTCTCTCTCCCCAACTCTCTGTCTATCCATCCCTCTCTCCCTCTCCCTGCTTCTCTCCTTCTCTCCCCCTCTCCCCCTCCCCTCCCCCTCTCACTCTCCCCCCTCTCCCCCCCTCCCTCTCATCCCCCTCCTCCCATCTGTCTCCTCAAGGTTTAACCTTTGTTGTGTTGGTGCAGGAGGTTCTGGCGATGAGGCGACGCTTGGTGACCGAAGTGGAACAGCGACTGGTGCGGCAGTGTGTCGAACTTCTCACCTATGTCTGGCCACAGTATGGTGAGTGTGGGAGGACTGTCTCTCGTCCCATCTCCAAAGACAGTGTATCTACTGAATTTTACAGAATGAAGGGTCTCGACAAATGCTTCCTTACCTGCTGAGTTCTTCCTGCATTTTGTGTGTATTGTTTGGGGCAGAGAGGAGGAAGGATCTCTCCGAGATAGGCACATTGCATGGTTAATATCAACTCTCTGCCTTAAATACCTCCAGTGACTTGGCCTCCACTGCCCTTTGTGATGGCAAATTCCATAAGTTCACCACCCTCTGACTGAAGTAATCGCTCCTCATCTCAGCTCTAATGAGTCGATGTCCCTGAGCCTGCACACTCCCTCACTGTTGCACATTTCAGTGCACTCTTCAAGTTTATCGTCATTCAACTGTAAACGTGCACACCTCTAACCGAAAGGGAAGTCTCTGTGCAAAGAGAGGGTTCAGCACACCGAGTTCCTGGGAGTTCACATCATGGATGGCCTCACCTGGTCCCTCAACATCACCTTCCTGAATAAGGAGGCACAGCAGTTCTCCGTTTCCTGAGGAAGCGAAGCCCCGGCTCCCCACCATTGAGAGCATCCTGATGAGCTGCATCTCCATCTGGGATGGGAGTAGCCGAGCATCAGGCCAGAACGGCGGGGAGGGATGTGCCCGTGATTTACTAGGCAAAGTCGCAACTCTCTTCAGTTCTGGGAGGGAGCCATCGGAAACTGATTTATTATCACTGTTCTATAGAACATGGAAAATACAAACATCTGGGGCACCGGGACCTGCAAGTCCTGGTGCGGGGTTCCCTAAAGGTTCATCTGTGGGCTGAGTTGGTGGTGAGGAAGCCAAATGCGATGTTAGCTTTTATTTTGAGAGGACTGGATGTAATGTTGAGACTTTAAAGCACTCACTTGGAGTGTCGTGAGCAGTTTTGGGTCCCTTATCTTAGAAAGGATGTGCTGACAGTGGAGAGAGTTCAAAGGAGGTTCCCGAAAATGAAGAGCATTGAATGGCTCTGAGCCTATATTCACTAGAATTCAGAAGGATGAGGGGTGACCTCTCTGAAACCTATCAAATGGTGAAAAACTGCTGGAGTGGATGTGGAGAGGATGTTTCCTGTGCTGGGAGAGTCTAGGACCAGTGTCTAGGACAGCCTCAGAATAGAGGGGCGTCCTTTCAGAATGGAGATGAGGAGGAATTTCTTTAGCTAGAGAGCGGTGAACCTGTGGAATTCTTTGCCACAGGCGACTGTGGAGGCCAAGTCTTTATGTATATTTAAGGCAGAGGGTGATAGACTCTTGATTAGTCAGGGCACGAAGGGATACAGAGATTGGGGCTGAGAGGAAAATTGGATCAGCCATGATGAAACGGCAGAACAGACTCGGTGGATCGGAGGGTCTAATTCTGTTCCTATATCTTATGGTCTTATAAAATCTGTTGTTTTGTGGCAAAGACACAAGAATGACTATAAATCACAAAACCGTGCCGATAAAGAATAATGAGCTAGAGTTTACGGATTCACGGACCGCTCAGATATCTGATGGCAGAGGGGGAGAAGCTGTTCCTGAATCGTTGAGTGTGGTTCTTCAGGCTTCTGTACCTGCTCCTGATAGAGGGCATTACCCAGATGGTGATGGTCCTCGGTAACGACTGCTGCCTTCTTGAGGACGTCCTTGATGGTGGGGAGGGTTGTGTCTACAACCCTCTTGTGATCCTGTGTGTTGGAGCCACCTTAACAGGCAGCGATGCAACCAGGCCAAAGGCTCTCCACGGTACATCAGTGGAACCTTGCGAGACGCTCTGGTGACATACCGTATCTCCTACGCTGCTGGTGTGACTTGCATCAGTATGTTAGGATCAGGGTAGATCCTCTCAGATGTTGACCCCACCCTGCAGGAATGCCAGATTGCTTCCTACTTCCATCTTGCTTGCCTTCATCAGTTGGGCATTGAGAGTAAAACTGTCCAGGAAGCTGCATGAAACTCTCGTCAGGCTGCGTCGGGAGCACTGTGTGCAAATCTGGTCACCCCATTACAGGAAAGGTGTGGGGTTTCTTAGAAGAATGCTGAAAATATCATATAGGGTAACTAATGAGACAGTACCACAATGAGCCCATACAGAAAGATCTTTAATGAGAACATTAAATGAGAGGAAACAATTTCCTGGGCCATGTCATCAGAAAGGCAGAAATAGAATGCCTGGGAAATGTGGAAGAGGAAGGCAAAGGAGAAAATATATGGACACTGTGAAAGAACTAACAGATCTAAGTGTGCGGGATATCGTTGACGCTGCGAGGGATCGTTTGATGTGGAGAGCCATGATCGCCCAAGCGTGTAACATGCAAGGCATATGGAGAGAGAGAGAGAGAGTAGGGGCTTTGGAGAGGGCCCAGAAGAGCTTCACCCGAACACTGCCTGGGTTAGAGGGCGTGAGCTATGAGGAGAGTTTGGACAAATTTGGATTGCTTCCTCCAGCAGACAGGAGACCTGAGGGAGGCATAGAGTAGACAGCCAGCGTCTGTTCCAGAATTGAATGTCTAATAACAGAGAACGTGCATTGAAGGTGAGAGGGGGAGAATTTGAAAGGCGATGTGAGGGGCACATTTTTGCATAAGGGGAGTGATGGGAGCCTGAGGTGGTGCTGGAGGCAGTATCGCTGACATCTCCCTCCCTCCCTCGCTCAGACAGAGAGAGCCCAGGCGTGGTGCTGGCGCATGGAGGGGAGCTGGTGGAGTGGATCCAGGCAGAGGAACTCCGAGTCGACGGCCTGATGCAGCAGGAGCGGCTCAACCAGGCAGCCATCAGCAGGCAGATGGTGGCATGTCTCATGGTGAGGAACGTCCCAGAGCCTTTACTCCCCAGCTCTTCCATCCTGCCCCACAATCACTCCTCCTCCATCTCCCCACTCTCCTCCCCCATCTACCCCTTCCATCTCCCTGCCCCACAATCACTCCTCCTCCATCTCCCCACTCTCCTTCCTGCCTACCAATTTCTAACTAACTCACCATCTCCCCCTCTACACACCCTACCCACTCACTCTCCCCCTCCCATCTCTACTCCCTCTACACTCTTCATCCCCTCCCTCTCTCCTTTCTCCCCCTCCCCATCTCTCTCTCCCCTCCACTCTCCCCTCTCCACCCTCCCTCTCCTCTCCCCTCCCCCTCTTCCCTCCCCCTCTCCCCATCCCTCTCTCCCCTCTCCCTCCTCTCCCTTGCTCCTCCCTCTGCACACTCTCTTCAACCCCTCTCCCTTCTCCTCCCCCTCCCCTCTCCCATCCTCACTCTCTCTCCTCCCTGCCCCTGTCCCAGGTGCTGATCCGTTGCTACGAGCTCCTTCGGACCCTAACGGAGACCCACCGACTGGACTCCCAGCCGTTACTTGACCAGTCCCTCCTGGAGTACCTCAAGTTGAAGAGACAGATGATGTTCAGCAAGCTGCGGTGAGTTGGAAGGGGAGGGGAGATGGGAGGCTCCACAATGGGTGGAATGCCCCATCACCCTAACGTGCCGGATGTAGAGTGCGTGGCCTTGCTGCACTGAAGCAGAGGTGTGTCCCTGGAGAGGAGACATCCACACTTGGAGAGTATTCTCTGAATGTCCTCTCGAGGGAGCACCACAGATCCCTACTGAGGGATTCCCCACAGCCACTTTCCCCTGAGTTTCCCAATCCATGAAGGGTTATCTGTCTCCTTGTCTCTCTCTCTCTGCTTCTGTCGAAACCAACTGTTTGGGATGTCCTCACGCTCTCTCCTCCCATCGGGGTTCTTCACTTCTCCAGCTTGCCCTTGAGGGATCTCCCACTCCCCACTTTACAGATCTCATCACTTTCTCCTGTGGTGATGGATCTCCCCACTATCTACCTATGAGAGATCTTCTCAAATGCCCCTGGTGAGAAATCTCTATCTCCCTTTAACTATCCAACCACATCTGCCTTCCTTGTGAGGGATCTCCCCTATTTCTATTCCTCCCATGCTGGAGATCCCCAGTTGTCACCCCATGAGGGTCTCCCCAACATCCCTCCTGAGGGATTTCCCCTACATTCACTGTGAGGGATCTACTGACTTCCCCATGAGGAAGCTCCCCCCACATCTGCCTACTTGTTAGACATTCCTCCCACTCTCCTCATGAGGGAACTCCCCTCCTTATGTCCCCAGCCCCACCCATCCATGATGGATCTCCCCCCTGCATCCGTCTGTCCATGAGGGATCTCGTCATGACCATTCCCTCTCTCCCCCCAACCACAGGTTACTGAGACTCGAGGTCAATCACGAGATGTTCAACAAAGATGTCGTGGGAGCTCACCGGACTATCAGGTAGGGTTGGAGGAGGAGGGGTATCTCAACCTGGGGTGGTGGGGAGGGGGAATAGAGGGGGTATCAGGAGAGAGGGGAGGGGCAAGAAGGGGAAGGGTGGGCTGAAGAAGTAGGGGACATTGGTGAGAGAGGGGGAGAGGACAGTGGGTAAAAGAAGGGGTTGGTGCAAGGTTGCGAGAGAGGCAATAGGGAGGAAAGGGTGGGGAGGGGGGCCAATGGGGACAGATGGATGTAGGGGATTAACGGGGATGGGTTGAGGGAATAGTGGGGGAGATCCAACATGGGGAGTAGGAAGTAATCAGACCATGACCTCTCTCTCCCCCACAACACAGGAACAGGAGGGTGGGGAGGGTGACGAGTCTTTGTTGCAGGATCTAACTTTTCCCTTCCCTCCAGGGAACTGCTACAGGAGGCACTATCGGTACAGGAGGCTCGGCTCGGCCCCATGATGGGGCAACTGGACCTGTTCCGCCAGCTGGGCCCCGAGTTCGAGGACCTGGTCCAGGAATACAACCGGCTGCTGGGGCATCTTGAACACAAGCGGTGGGCCCTGACCAATTTCAGCGAGACCCTGGGGAATGGGGGCAGTGGCTAGGGCAGGGAGCAATTTTAAAAAAAAAGCATCTGTCTGACTGCACCTCACCCCGTCTCCATTCTGTGTGCTGGCCAAGGGAGGTGTGACACTTCCACTGATACATTTCCTCTTCCCCACTGCGTCCCCCCATCTACAATTACGTTCCAGTCTATATCTGTTATCTATATAACCCCAACCCACCCTCCCCTCCCAAACTCTAGATCAGATCCAAGCCTCTAACTCTTTTCCAGGGATCTGTTATTCTATGTACAAACCCACTGAACCCCTGTAATCTGTATATAAGATCTCTCCCCCCCACCACCGAAACCCCCACCAGCACCCAATTGATAGCTAGCATGCCATTGGCCAGTACAGTCCAACGCTCTACCAGTTGCAGCATGGCAAAGCTCCGTCACCTTGTGTAGGATGACGTAGGTGAGGTCGGAGAGGTACGTGGCCAGCAGCTTGTTCTTCACCTGCAGGAAGGTGAGGCCCTGTGGAGAGAGAGAGGTCCTGGTTACTGACGGCTCAGGTCCACAAGGGGACACTCCCCACCAGGTGGGGTTAGTCCGAGCACTCCACATCCACAACATTACCTTACTACCATCGAGATAGATAGAGACTTTATCGATTCCATAGGGAATTACAGTGTCACAGTATCATTACAAGGGCACATATATAAATATTAGAAGAGAAGAAAGAAAGAATTTTTTAAAAGTTACCTTAAAAATAAGATGTACTGGATTTACAAGTCAAAGATTACAAGATCTACAAACCTGGTGTATGGGGGAATACTCACCACTGTGTAGTTAGACTTGTCTGTACACTCCATATCACCTTACCTCCACCCCCACCCCATATAGGTGGATGGGATGAGACACTACATGTGTATCAACCCTGATGCCAATTAACCTCTGCCATATCCCTCTCAACCTTTCCTATACCTATCCCTGTCCAAATGGGTTTTATATGTAATTGTACCTGCATCCACCACTTTCCCTTTTCATAGACCCACCACCCTCTATCTGGGCGATAAACTGCCCCTGAAGTGCCCTGTTAAATCTCTCCCCTCTCACCTTAAACCTGCGCCTTCTAGTTTTAGATTCCTCACCAGAAGGAGAAGTTGATGTTGGTTCCATCAGGTTGGAGGCTACCCAATCTTGCCACAAGAGGAGGCCCCTGGACTGACATGTCGGGATGGGAACGGGAATCAGAATTATGACTCTCCACCTTAGCTATCTATGCCCGTCGTGTTTTATAAACCTCTTTCAGTTCACCCCTCAGCCTCCTTCACTCTGGGAAAAGCTGTCCTAGTCTGTCCCGTCTCTCCTTTTGACTGAAGTCCTCCAGTCTGGGCAGCATCTTCTCTGCACCCTCTCCAGCTTAATCACATCCTTCCTATAGCTGGGTGAGCAGAAGTGTACAATTCTCCAAGAACAGCTGTATCGTAGCAACCCACACCCTGTACTCGGTGCTCTGATGAAAGCCAGCGTACCAAATGCCTTTGCCACTCTGAATGGTCACCACTTTCAAGGAACCATTCTAGGTAAATTGTCACATATACAGAGTCTTGTGTATCCATACGGATCAATTCGTTACATGGTGCATAGAGTTAAAACAATAACAGAATGCAGATTGAAGTGTAGTGAAGGCAGATAAAAGATGCAAGGCCTTAATGAGGTAGATTTTTATACAAGAGGTCTCAAGCGGGGCAGAAACTGCCCTTGAGCCTGGTTGTACGTGCTTGGAGGGGGAAGAAGATGGAATGTTTTTTTTTATTATTATTGCTGGCTGTTTTACCGAGTCAGAAGTGTAGACGGAGTCCGTAGAGGTGAGGCTTGTTTCCGTGATGTGCGGAGAGGCAAGCGCAACTCTGTAGTTACTTGTGGTCATGGTGTACAGATGTGAAGCATGTGTCTCCCATGCACCCCCTACTCTGTGTAATAATAAAAAAAAGAGCTTACCCCACGCACTTCCTTTAAACCCCCCCCCACCCCTCACCTTAAACCCAGCCCTCTAGTAATTGATATTTCTCCCCTGGGGTGAAGGACTCTGTCCACTGGATCTGTTATAAACCTCATCCAGGTCTCTGGATCTTTAATGCCTGACCTGTCCTCATTGCTGGGGTGTGTGTGTGTGTGTATACACTGCTGTCTCTGGTCAATGGGAACCCTGGGGATTCTGATAGCGGGGCATTCAGGGGCGATAATTCATTTAATGTTGTGTTCAATGCACATCCATAGAACATTGAGCAATATGGCAAAGGAACAGGCAATTCAGCCCATGAAGTTGTGCCAAACTAATTAAACATCGAAGTGAACCAGTCCCTTCTGTCTGCACAAAGTCTGAATCCCTCCTTTCTCTATATGGTGATGTGCTCTCTCATATCTGCAGCATATTCCAGACACCCACCACTCTCTGCGGTTTTGAAAAAAAGCTTGCTCTGCTCATCTCCTGTCTATCTATGCCTCTCATAATCTTGTAAACCTTTATCAGGTCTCCCTTCAGCATCTGCTGTTCCGGAGAAAACCACCTACGTTTTTTCAACCTCTCCTTGTAGCTCCCGCCCACTAATCCGGGCAGCATCCTGGTGAGCACCCTCTCCAAAGCCTCCACATCCTTCCTGTAACAGGGTGACTAGAAGTGAACACAATACTCCAGAAGCAGTCCAGCCACAATTTTATTAAAGCTGAAACATTTTTGCAGTTAGCTGCCTACGTACAGGGGTGACAAATTCAGTTACACACCTGGTGCTCACGAGGAGGGACATGTGGGGAGTTTCCCAGGAAGTTCTGTCGGGAATGTGATCTGGACATCCAACCAGGTTTGGATTAACCAGTGACCTTGTTGACAAGGCACTCCCAGGTAACAGCGATCTTGATCAAACTTCTACGGAGTGAAGGTCAGAACCAAGGAGATAGCAAGGGCAGTGATTGCTGGAACCTGGAAGGAGGAACAGGCACAAGAGGAGCCCACCAAATAACACAGCACCAAAACAGGCCCTTCCATCTAACCAATCCATTCTGACCAGGGTTTCCATCAAAGCCAATCACATTTCACCTTTACCCCTATCTTATCCATGATTCTGTCCAAGTGCCTTTTAACTGTACCTGCCTCAATACTTATTCCAGCAGCTCATTCCATACGGGGACCACCCCCGGGTGAAGAAGTTACCCCTCAGGTTTCTATTCAATCTCTCACCTTAAGCCCTGGGGGGGAAAAGTGTCCATTTGCTTTTCTATGCCCCTTATGATTTGGGCCTGTTCTGTCTCGTTATAACTCAGTCCCTTGAGTCCTGGCAACATCCTTTAAAATCTCCTCAACACTCTCTCCAGCTTAATGGCTACAAGGCGACCAAAACTGGACATAATACTCCCAAGTGTAGCCTCACCCATGTCTCGTGCCACTGGAACATAACATCCCAACTCACTGCCCTGACATTTGAAGGCCAGTGTGCCAAACACCCTCTTCACCACCCTGTCTAACTGTGACGCCACTTTGGGAAACCGTATACCTGTACCTGTACCCCTGAGTCCATCTGTTCCCCAGGGCCCTGCCACGAGCCACCCTGGTTTCAATTCCTGAAAAGCCTTGTGTCGCACTTATCTGGGTCAAACACAATTACCAGCCCAACCAATCCATGGTTCCCAACCAGCTAGACGCAGTTTCCTGCATTTGACCCAGACCCCACCTCCCCATGCACCTGACTGGGTGCTTCTTCAGTGATACTGTTCCTGCTTCAACCACTTCTGGCAGCTCGTTCCATATACTGACCATCCGCGTGAAGAAGTTGTTCGGAGTCTTTTTAAATCTTTCTGCTCTCACCCTAAATCTATGTCCCCCCCCCCCCCCCCCCGTTTTGGACTTCCCTATCTCAAGGGAAAGACTGTTCCTGTCCACCTGATCTCTGCCTCCTGATTTGAAACACTCTGAAAGGTTGCCTCTCATTCTCCTTCATTCCATGGACTAAAGACTGAGCCTGTCCAACCTCTCCCTATAACTTGGCACCTCTAGTCCTGGCAATGTCCTTGTAAATCTCTGCACTCTTTCCAGTTCGTCCAAGTCTTTCCTATAACAGGGCAGCTGAAAGACTACACAGTATTGCAAGTTTCAACAACGACCTATACAACTGCAATATAAAGTTAATGTATAATGTTAATATTAATGCAACACAATAAACCAACTTACAATGTACAAATGCTTTTTTTTAGTGTAATATTAAGCCAGGTACAGTGAAAAACTTGTCTTGCATACTGTCCAAACAAAGAATATCGCGCAATATAGGTCAGTTGTGGATATGGGCTGAGAGGTGGAATTTAATTCAGATTAATGTGAGGTGTTGCACCTTGGTGGGGCAAATGCAAGGAGACAGTACACTGTTGGGGCAAGACCTTTAACAATGTTGCTGAGCAGAGAGATCTTGGGGTCCAGGTTCATAGCTCCTTGAAAGTGGTCGATAGGGAGGTTAAGAAGGCTTATGGAATGCTTGCTATTATTAGATGAGGCATTGAGATCAAAAGTCAAGAGGTTATGTTGAAACTTTATAAAACTCTGGTTAGGCCACATCTGAGGTGTACAGCTTTGATCTCCCCACTATAGGAGGCTTTGGAGAGGGTGCAGAAGAGGTTTAACAGGATGCCTCTGGTTCAGAGGGTATATGCTATCATGAGAAACTGGATAAACTTGGGTTGTTTCCTCTGGAGTGGCCGATGCCGAGGCTGAGAGGAGATCTGATAAGGGTTTACAAGATTATGAGAGGCGGAGATAGAGTAGACAGGGAGTATCCCCAGGGTAGAAATGTCTTGAAGGTGAGAGGGGGTAAGTTCAAAGGGGATGTGAGGGGTAAATTTTTGACTCAGTGGTGGAATGCACTGCCTGGTATGGTGGTAGAGGCAAATACATTAGAGGCTTTTGGATGGACACATGGATATGAGGAGGATATAGACTTTGTGAAGGTGGGAGGGATTAGTTACTGAGTTTTTAAAAAATTTATTTTTAGCTGGTTTGGCACAAGGTTGTGGATGGAAGGCTCTGTTCCTGTGCTGTACTGTTCTGTGTAGATCATTACACGGTGACTTGAAGAGGAACAATAGAAAACAATAATAGAATGCAGAATAAAGTTACGGTCGCAGGGAAAGTGCAGTGCAGCTAGACCATGAGGTGCAAGGCCATGATGAGGTAGATTGTTGGGTCAAGAGTCAGAGAAGTAGAGCACAGAAAGGGATCCTTCGGCCCCTGTAGTCCATGCTGAACCATTTAAACTGCCCACTCCCATCCACCATGGCCCTCAGCACCTCTACCATCCATGCATCTATCCGAACTTCTCTTAAACATTGAAATTGGGCTGGCATGCACCACTTCTGCTGGCAGCTCGTTCCACACTCATGACCCTCTGAGTAAAGAAGTTTCCTCTCATGTTCCCCTTAAAATTTTCACCTTCCGCACTTAACCCATGACCTCTGGTTGTAGTTCCACCCACTGAGCGTCTTGGAGCAGAGGTTGGAAGCTGCCCTTTGGCTTTTTTATCTTCTGCCCGTTGGAAGGGGAGAGAGGAGAGAATGCCCAGGGTGGGAGATGTGTTTTTGGTTCCGCTGGCTGCTTTACTGAAGCAGTGAGAAGTGTAGGCAGAATCCATAGAAGGGAGATTAATTTCCATGATGTGCTGAGCTGTGCACACAACTGTCTACAGTTGTACACACCTACCTTCCCCTCTCACCTGCTGGCTTGTACTCCTTTCCCCTCCCCACCTTTTTATTCTGGTTTCTACCCCCTTCATTTCCAGCCCTGATGAAGTGTCTCGGCCCAGAAGATCACTGTTTATTCCTCTCCATAGATGCTGTCTTCCCTGCTGAGTTGTGAATCTACAGTTTCTTGTGGTCCCCAGCAGAACAGTAATCATACCAGGCTATGATACATCCTGATAGGATGGTTTCTATGGTCTATCAATAAAAAATGGTCAATGTGAACTTGACAATGGGCTGTCCTTGCTTCGACCAGGGCAGCTTTTGGTGATGTTCACTCCTGGGCACTTGAAGCTCTGCACCTCAGCACCAAACTTCAAATTGATTCATTTTCATCCCAATCGAGGTTGGCACTCAAGATCGCGAAGACCTCCTCAGTCCCTCGGACACTGCATCCTCCCTTTTCATGGACACATGGAAACGACGTAAACTTCAAGCTTCAGAAAAGTTCCAAAAATGACTCGGGAAACCAATGTAACAGGAGGAAAAGATTAATGGCAAAGTACACACAAAACGATGAAATCTCAGCCCAAAACTGTTTATTCTGCTGCGTACCTACTGAGTCCCTCCAGCATTTTGTGTGTGTTGCTTAAGATTTTCAATATCTGCAGAATTTTTGTGCTAATTATGGTAAAAATAACATTGTGGAAAATGAAATAGCCAGAAATATAATTGCAGAAAGGATTCCCAAGGTGAATTGTGTTGAGACTGGCTCTCCTTGCACACAGGTGGGTGTTTATGCTTTGGGAGCAGGACTCAGGCCTGGAATGGGGTGGGTCGTCCTGTGAGGGAAGTCTGTGCTGCTCCAGTTGGCAGAAGAAGAGGAGGCTGGATCCCGAGATTTCTGGAGTGTTGTGGAGAAGATGCGGGAGAAACAAGCTGAAAGAGGTGTTGCTTTTAAGACAGAGACGGGGGTGGGAGGTGTTTGCTCATCACCGTTTAGAAATCAGAGCGCTGTGGGTGATAGTTCAGGCAGAGGGAGGTGGATTCTTTATGGGGAAGGGGGATGGAAGTTTACTGGGCGCAGCCAGAATGGGGATCAGGTTGCAGTAGAACTTTGTGTGATCATGCTAAAGGGTGGAGCAAAAATCCAGCAAAGGAGGATGCGAGGCAATTTAATAGAAATACATAAGGTAATAAGGGGCATAGAGCGGACATCCGGCACCTTTTCCCCAGGGCAGAAGTGGCTCATACGAGAGGCCATAATTTTAAAGCGATTGGAGGGTGTCAGAGGTAGTGTTTCTTTAGAGAGTGGTAAGACCATGAAGTTCACACATGGGGTAGAGGCAGATACAAAGAAGATTACACAGCACAGGCCATTCAGTCTCATGTTGTGCTAACCTTTTAACTCACTCCCCTTCCCTCTTATATAGCCCTCCATTTCTCAATCATCCATGTGTCTAAGAATTTCCTAGCAGTCCCTAATGTATCTGCTTCTACCACCATCCCAGCAACGTGATTCATGCACCCACCACAATCTGTGTAAAGATTTATATCTCACACTCCTCCTATATTTCCTCCCAACCACATTAAAATTATGTCCCTTATATTAGCCATTACGCCCCATGGAAGAGTCTCTACTCAATCCATGCCCTCCAACAGGTCACCTCTCATTCTCCTTCACTCCAAAGAAGAAAGCCCTAACTTGCTCAACCTACCCTTATTAGACATGCTGCCTAATCCAGGCAGCATCCTGGTAAATCTGCACCTTCTCTAAAGCCTGCACATCCTTCCTGTAATGCGGTGACCCAACTGAATAGTCCAAGTGTGGTCTAACTAGAATTTTATGGAACTGCAGCATTACCTCACAGCTCTGGAACTCAATCCCCTGATTAATGAAGGCCAACATACCATATGCCTTCGTAACAACCCCATCAACTTGCGTGGCAGCCTTGAGAGATCTATGGACCCGGACCCCAAGATCCCTCCGTTCCTCCACACCGCTAGGGTTCCTGACATCAACCCTGTACTCTGCCTTCAAATTCAACTTTCCAAAGTGAATCATTAACACTCTTCCAGGTTGAACTCCATCTGTCACTTCTCAACCCAGCTCTGCATCCTGTCAATGGCCCGCTGTAAACTATGACAACCTTCTACATGATCCACAACTCCTCCAATCGTCATGTCAACTGCAGACTTACTAACCCACACTTCCACTTCCTTATCCAAGTCATTTATGAACATCACTGAGGGTAGGGGTCCCAGAACACCACTGGTCACCGATCTCCTGGCAGAATATCCTCCATCTACAACCATCCTCTGCCTTATATGTTCAAGCCAATTCTGAATCCACACAGCCAGTTCTGGATGGGCCAACATGGAGAACCTTATCACACCTTACTAAATTCTATATACACCTCATCCACTGTTCTACCTTCATCAATCTGATTTGTTACTTCCTTTAATAATTCAATCAGGCTTGTGAGGCATGACCTGCTCTACACAAAGCCCAAACAAGATACAAAGCTATGCTGACTACCCCTCGATCCCCTTAGGGTCACACATTAGGGATAGTTAAAAGACTCCTAGATAGGCACGTGGATGAAAGAAAATTGTTAGGCTTTGTGTGAAGGAAGGGTTTGAATTCAAATAACTTGTTTTGCAGCAGCTGTATGTACTGTACAAAGACATAAAATCACTGTGAATTACAAATAATAAATAGTGCAGAAAAGTAGGAATAGTGAGCTGGTATCCATGGATTCATGCACCATTCATAAATCTGAAGGATAGAAGCTGTTCCTGGAACATTGAGTCTTCAGGCTCCTGTACCTTCACCTCAGTGGTAGTAACGAAAAAAGAGCATGTTAGTATGGATTTTTGAAGAAGTTTTCGAAAGTCAAACCCCAGAAATTTTCTAGTTTTGGACATGACCAAAACATATGGCAGAGTGTAGCCGGGAATTGTTTACATCTGTCACACATTGGGTCAAGATCTTTATTAATCTTAGCCAATCTAACTTTAGACCAATGACAACAGTGCAGAATTTAAAACTGAACAACAATGTGTCAAAGACACACAGAAGATGAATAAATTCTATGAATTGTTTTTTGTCATATGTCATCTGGAATTTGTTCTTCAATATCCTCTTCTCATTTATGTTTTAATAAATCCAAATTCTCAGATTTAACTACATTAAGTAGCTCATAGATTTTGCTTACAGATTGTTTCATATCAATTTTGCACTTAAGGACCGAATCTAAGAGCGACGAAGGGGGGCAGTAGGGAAAGCACTCAAGATGAGAGGCCATAAAGCTTCTGAGTTGTAAATATCTATGGAAGTGTGTCCTAGGGATCCCAAATTTCTTAACTAGCTGTTCAAAAGAGGCAAAATTGCTATCAATGTAGAGATTATGCAATGAAGTGATACCGTGTTTAGACCAAATATCAAACGCTACATCCATTATTGATGGGGTGAACATGTAATTTTTTGCTAATGGTGCGGCGAGTGAGAGATTATTAAGTGTAAAATGATGTCTAAATTGGAACCAAATTCTCATGGAGTACATCACAACTGGATTCAGTGTGAAACTAGATACAGGTTGTGACAGTGGTAGTTTAGCATATATTACCGACAAAGAGGTAAATTGTAAGGGTGACTTCTCCATAATCACCCAGCTGAGAGCAGCAGTATCATCTCTAGTCCAATATAAAATTGTTCTTATATTAGCTGATGAGTAGTAATATAGAAAATTTGGAAGTACCAAACCCCCCCCCATTTTACGAGGCCTCTATAGTATTTTTTCCTTTACTCTGGACTCTCTTTTATTCCAAATAGAACTTGAAATTTGACTATTTAGGTTATTGAAGAAAGTCTTTGTTAGAAAAATTGGGAGGCTTTGGAACATGTATATGAATTTGGGCAGGACAGTCATTTTAATTGTATTAATCCTCCCGCTAAGGGAAGGAGATAAAGAATTCCAACGTTCAAATTCCTGTTTAAGATTGGAAAGGAGATGTTGATAGTTGGCTTTATAAAGGCCCTTGTAATTATGTGTTATCCAGACTCCCAAGTATTTAAATTTCCTATAGCTGATTCTAAAGGGGGTCACAGAAAAAGAAATGTCCAGACATGTGGTCCCAATTGGCATTAGTTCACTCTTTTGAAAGTTAACTTTATAACCAGATATTTGACCAAACTTAGTGAGCAATATTGATAGATTTGGGAGACTTTGAGTTGGATCTGAGATATGCACTAGCATATCATCAGTGTACAGTGACACTTCATGTTCCAAAGCTCCCCTCTGGATACCTTTGATACTAATGGATGTTCTCAGGGCTATGGCAAGTTGCTCAATTGCCACAGCAAAAAGGAATGGAGATAAAGGGCATCCCTGTCTTGTGCCACGCTGCAGTTCAAAGAAGGACGATATACAGTTATTAGTACGCACTTCTGCCAGTGGGGACAAGTAAAGTACTTCAATCCATGAGATGAATGTAGAACCAAAACCAAACTTTTGGAGAGTATAGGAAAGGAAGTCCCATTTCACCTGGTCAGCATCAAGTGAGAGAATAACCTCTGGGGTACTGGATACAGAGGAACCATATAGTACATTTAGAAGACGTCTTATATTAAAAAAGGAGTACCAATTTCTTATAAAACCTGTTTGATCGGGTGAGATAATTAAATTTGGTATGCCAGGACTTTTCCAAGGATTTTGGTATCCATATTTAAATGGGAGATTGGTCGGTATGAACTACATTCAAGGGGGGTCTTTGCCCTTTTTCAAAACTAATGAAATAACTGCTTGACGCATTATGGGAGGTAGGGAGTGGGATAAAAAAGATTCTTCAAAAACAGATAATAGTAATGGGGTAAGTTGAGTGGAAAACTTCTTTAAAAATCCAGAAGGATATCCATCTGGGCCTGGGGATTTTCCACTCTGCATACTCCTAATTGCTGAGTCTGTCTCTAGAGTAGTGATTGCCTTCTCCAGATCAGCAGCTACGTGTGGATCTATACATGAGATGTTTAGCTTTTTAAAGAAGTCATCTAGATCTGATGGGCTGGGGGATGGACCTGATGAGTACAGTGATCGGTAAAAGCTATGGGAACATGAGTTAATTTCTACATTGCCTGCTTGCTTTGTGCCCTGTGCACCCCGTATCTCTGGTATACCGTGACTAGCTGTTTTCTGACGCAGTTGATGGACTAGAAGCCTCCCTGCTTTTTCTCACATTGCAGCCTGGAGATAAGATAATGCCTCTTGAGATGTAAATAGATTGTGTTCGGTCTGAAGCAATGAACACTGTTTGAGCAAAGGTCTAATTCCAGTATCTGATCTGTCAGTTGAGGTACAGGCATAGCCAAGCATGCTTAATTGCTAGGGACTTATGGAGTATTCTTGTGGTGTTTAGTATTGTGACCTTCTGAAGATTTACATAACTATTACTGTGTAGGCCTAATTGTTTAATACTGTTGTGTAGTGACTTTGGGATGATACCAGTTGTAGATATTAATTTTGGGCAATGTAAACCCTGTTTATGTTCCATAGTCTTCCTTTTTAAATCTTTTTATTGATTTTAAACAAACATAAATGAAACATTGAATACAAAGAGCTTGAGAGTACATAATTAATAGGTTAAGGTATAAATACAAATAGGTGATAATCCATATATAATAACCTCCCAAACATAGTGGTTACAAAAAAATGAAGAAAATAAGAGCCCCCACCAAAAAAAAAAGAAAAACCTAACCAACATGGGCCACTGCATTATATCAAATATACACAGTTAGTGTCAATAACTCCGCACCTCCATCCAGATAATTAAGGATGATAAGAGTAAAGTTTAGGGAACGTCAGTTTAGCTCATATGAAAATGTTGAATAAATGGTCTGCAAGTTTCCTCAAATTTAACTGAAGGGTCAAAGACAACACTTCTAATTTTTTCTAAACTCAGACAAGAAATAGTTTGAGAAAACCACTGAAATATAGTTGGAGGATTAATTTCATTCCAGTTCAATAGGATAGATGATCTAGCCATTAATGTAACAAATGCAATAATTTGCCGGGCTGAGGGGGATAAACAACTATTATCCACCATTGGTAAACCGAAAATTGCAGTAATAGGATGTGGCTGCAATTTGATGTTCCATAGTCTTACAATTTCCTCTTTTAATTTGGCTTACTTCTGGTGTTTTTCACTGATTGACTTCTGTACAATTATTAATTAATTGTTCTTGCCTCTTTATCATGTAATATTATATCCAGAATGTTGATATGAATTGCCCTATCTGTAATAATCGATTGGTTGTAATATAGTTTGTAGGATTCTGACTCTAATACTGGACCAGGCTTGTATTTATAGTAAGGTATGGTTTCTGTTTTGAGTTAGTATTTTGAAGCAAGATTTTGGTGAATGATGTTTACCAATTGATGGTGCCTGTGTTGGTAATCAGTTTGAGTTAAACCGCTACAGGATCCTGAAATGTGTTGGATTGTTTCTGGTTTCTCTTGGCATTGTCTGCATTTATTATCTTAAATTTGTTGGTCTTTTATTATATATTTTTTATGTTAACACCCTGGTCCTGTATTGCCACAGAGAACCCCTCTGTTTCTGGTAAGAGATCTCCAACTCTGAGCCAGGTGTTCAATGCTTCTTGTCGACATCTATTAGACAATAGACAATAGGTGCAGAAGTAGACCATTCGGCCCTTTGAGCCTGCACCGCTATTCTGCTCAGATCGTGGGGATGTCGTCCATGCTCTTCCATTAGTTAACTTTTTCTTCTGTAATGATAATTCATTCATTTTTCTGGGTTGTACTTTCATTTAAGTTTAGGTATACAAAACCATAAGATATAGGAGCAGAAGTAGGCAATTTGGCCCATTGAGTCTGATCCACCATTGAATCATGAGCTGATCCAATTCTTCCTGTCATCCCCACTCCTCTGCCTTTTCCCCATACCCTTTGATGCCCTGGCTATCTTGGCCTTAAATGCACCCTATGACTTGGCCCCCACAGATGCTCATGGCAACAAATTCCACAGATTTACCACTGTCTGACTAAAGTAATTTCTCTGCATCTCAGTTCTAAAAGGACTTCCATCAATCCTGAAGTCATGCCCTCTTGTCCTAGAATCCCCTCCACGAGAAATAATTTTGCCATATCTAATCTGTTCAGGCCTTTTAACATTCAGAATGAGATCCCCCTCATTTTCCTGAACTCCAGAGAATACAGCCCAAGAGCTGTCAGACGTTCCTCATATGGTAACCCTTTCATTCCTGGAATCATTCTCATGAATCTTCTCTCAACCCTCTCCAATGTCAGTATATCCTTTCTAAAATAAGGAGCCCAAAACAACACACAATACTCCAAGTGTGGTCTCACGAGTGCCTTATGGAGCCTCAACATCACATCCCTGCTCTTATATTCTATACCTCTAGAAATAAATGGCAACAATGCATTTGACTTCTTCACACCGACTCAACCTGGAGCTTAATCTTTTGGGTGTCTTGCACAAGGTCTGCCAATCTCCTTTTCATCTCTGTATTTTGAATTCTCTCCCCTTCTAAATAATAGTCTGTCCATTTGTTTCTTCCGCCAAAGTGCATGACCATACACTTTCCAACATTGTATTTCATTTGCCACTTCTTTTTTCATTTCCCTAAACTATCTAAATCTCTCTGCAGGCTCTCTGTTTCCTCAACACTACCTGTTCCTCCACCTATCTTTGTATCATCGGCAAACTTAGCCACAAATCCATTAATCCCACAGTCCAAATCATTGACATACATCGTAAAAAGCAGCAGTCCCAACACCAACCCCTGTGGAACTCCACTGGTAACCAGCAGCCAGCCAGAGTAGAATCCCTTTATTCCCACTCTCTGTTTTCTGCTGACCAGCCAATGCTCCACCCATGCTAGTAACTTCCCTGTAATTCCATGGGCTCTTATCTTGCTAAGCAGCCTCATGTGCAGCACCTTGTCAAAGACCTTCTGAAAATCCACGTACACCACATCTACTGCATCTCCTTTGTCTATCCTGCTTGTAATTTCCTCAAAGAATTGCAGTAGGTTTGTCAGGCAGGATTTTCCTTTCAGAAAACAGACAGACATACTTTATTGATCCCGAGGGAAACTGGATTTCATTACAGTTGCACCAACCAAGAACAGAGTAGAAATATAGCAAAATAAAACCAAAAATAATTAAATGATAATAAGTAAATTATGCCAAGTGGAAATAAGTCCAGGACCAGCCTATTGGCTCAGGGTGTCTGACACTATGAGGGAGGAGTTGTAAAGTTCGATGGCCACAGGTAGGAATGACTTCCTATGACGCTCAGTGTTGCATCTCGGTGGAATGAGTCTCTGGCTGAATGTACTCCTGTGCCTAACCAGTGCATTATGGAGTGGATGGGAGACATTGTCCAAGATGGAATGCAACTTGGACAGCATCCTCTTTTCAGACACCACCGTCAGAGAGTCCAGTTCCACCCCCACAACTTCACTGGCCCTGCAAATGAAACCATGCTGGCTTCGGCCTATCTTGTCATGTGCCACCAGGTACTTCATAATCTCATCCCTAACAATCAATTCCAGCAATTTCCCAACCCCTGATGTCAGGCTAACAACTCTATAGTTTCCTTTCTGCTACCTCCCAACCTTCTTAAATAGTGGAGTAACATTTGCAATTTTCCACTCTTCCAGCACAATGGCAGAATCTATCGATTCTTGAAAGATCATCATTAATGCCTCCGAAATCTCTCCAGCTACCTCCTACAGAGCCCAAGGGTGCATTCCATCAGGTGCAAGAGATTTACCTACCTTCAGACCATTAAGCTTCCTGAGCACCTTCTCAGTTGTAATTTTCACTGCACAAACTTCACTTGCTTGACACCCTTGAATGTCCGGTATACTGTAGACATCTTCCATTGTGAACACTGATGCAAAAGATGCACTCAGTTCCTCGGCCATCTCTGCATCTCTCATTACAATATATCCAGCATAATTTTCTATTGGTCCTATATCTACCCTTGACTCTCTTTTACCCTTTACATATTTTAAAAAGCTTTTAGTTCCCAGCTTCCTCTCATAATTCATCTTTTCCTTCTGAATGACCCTCTTAGTTTCCTGCTGCAAGTTTTTGAAAGCTCCCCAATTCTGTATCTTCCCACTAGCTCTGGCTTCCTTGTATGCCCTCTCCTTTGCTTTTACTTTGGCTCTGACTTCACTTGTCAGCCGCGGTAGTGTACCCTTCTTATCAGAATTACATGCTCACATGGAGTGCTGAATCCAGTTTTCACTGATGAAAATATATCCTGAGGTTTTATCTGACTGTTGTGTAAATAGTTATGTCTGTTATTCCTCTTCCCCCTTCTGTCCTAGGTAGTGTTCCAGTCTACACGGTGATTTCTAAAATTTGTAATTTCAGTTCTTGTTTTTCTTTTGTAAGTTTTCCAGATCGGTTTTAGAGCAAAATATTATTCCATAAGAATACGTTACTATGGGTACAGCGGAAGTATTGATTGCCTTTGTTATATTTTTACTGTTCAGCTCTGTTCAGCTGATTTTCTGAAGCATTGAAGTAAATTCTGTCAAAAGTTTCCCCTTTATTGCATTGTGATATATTTTCTTTGCATGTTGATACCCCAGGTACTTGTATGTTTGATATTTACCCATCGGCTGTATTATATCCTTCTGCTCTGTTTTGTCTTCGATTAGCTCTATTGCATCTTTCTTTATGTTTAATGTTCTGCATTTATCCAGTCCAAAGTTCATGTTTATATCTTTAGAAAATAGTTCTACTATTTGGATTAATTGTTTTAGCTTTACTGATGATAGAGTGTATAATTTAGAACTGTCCATGAGTGTTGAAGTATAATTCAGTTGGTAGTTCCTGATTTGATACCCTGTTTTTGTCTGAATCAGTAAATTAGAGAGCAGGTTTAAAGTTGGTCAAAACCATAGTGGGCTTGGAGAATTGCCCTGGAAAATGCCTCGGTTTATTTTGGTAACGGTGTTTGTTCTTTTTTGGTTGTTAATGGTTAGACTGATTATAGTACGCTAGTGCTTCATCAAATGTTGTAGGAATTTTGCAAGTATTGTGTGCAGTTGATATATATTAACAATGAGTGTGGGACAGAATCAAATGCTTTTCTGGTCAATATTGCAACATGAAAGATTTCCACCAGGCTTGATTTAGGATTACGGTATCTATTATCAGTTGTTCTTCACATCCTTTCATATTCATACGGCATCCTTTCTGATCTTCTGTGAGTATATTGTGGTTATGTAAGTGAGTGGTGATTGGTTGTGAGACACAGTGTCACAATTTTATACTGTATATAATTTGTAAACAAGTATTAGAATGATATTTTGATGGGTCATTTGTGATTTGTCCTTTAGGAGAGAGATATATTTTCCCTTCTGTCATAAATTCAGGCTCTTTTTCAGGATTTTTAAGAAATTTGTTGATATGTATTGATAGGTATAGATGAAGGCAAGTGAAATTTTCATACCAGTAATTATGAATATTATCACTGCTGGTATTTTTCCCATTGTGGGCATTTTTTATAACCTCTCTGTGTGTATCCATTGTGACTTCAGGTATTTGCATGTCTTCAATTGTGTGAGTTTGCTCTTTTTCCTCTTTAATCAAGCTTGCTTCTTGATCATGCTTTACCCTGTTTCACCAGATATTAGAGCAAAAGTTTATTATCTCTGTGTTTGTTGATATTTTTGCAATGTCCTGTATAAACCTTTTTCATTGTTTCTGAATTGATAATTCTGTTCTCTTCATCTGGTGCATTTCATTTATCTATTTAGTATGGCTTTGTATACACAAAACTTTTGTTTTAGTGTATCTATAAACTCTACAGAGCTTGTGTTAGGTTTACTGTATCTTGGATATGAATCTTCTATTTCCTTAGCTTTTCACTTGACTTCCTGCTCTTAATGTTTCAATGTTGTTTTTAAATCTCTTCTGCCATTTTGATGTTCTCATTTCATTACTGTACTCAGTTTTGAGTTTCTATTATGAGTGTCTCTATTATGGAGCCATTGCATGCACTGCTGTTACTGCAGCACAGTATGTTATTGTATGTAGTTCTTCAAATGTTTCAAGTTTTCCTAAATGTTGTGGTAATATAATATACTTGAGAGCATGAACAATTTTTGCAGATTTGTTTGATGATGTGTTTTCTTGTTGTATGTAGGGTGTTTTCGTTGGGTCAGGGCCCATGTATTCTGTTAGCGTGGTGCTAAATGTTGGGATAATTTTGTCGGCGAGCCCAGCTTCATCATCAGCATTCTGTGGAGGCTGCACATCTGTGTTCCTGGTTTTACTGTCAGGTTGTGGAGCAGTTGTTGGAGTAATTCCATTTTCATTAGAACCTCAGGAGGGGGCATCTTCTTGAGCAGTATCGTCGTGGTCATTAGGTTGGTTTCTTTCCAGCTCTTGTGCAGCTTCATGTTTATTTGGTTTAACACGTCTATGGGGATGAAGTTTTTTTTTACTGTCACTCTAGGTTGATCTGCCATTCGCTGTGCATTTACTTGCATGAAGAGAGACTGTGCTCTGAAGTGTTATAGTTATTGTTGTTATTTTCTTTTGTGTTTGCTCACTTTGTTGTCCTTTGCGCACTGGTTATGGAATCATAGAGAAATATTGAACAGAAGCAGGCCCTTCGGCCCATCTAGTCTGTGCATTTAACTGCCTGTTCCCATTGACCTGCACTGGGACCATAGCCCTCCATACTCCTACCATCCATGTACCTATCCAAACTTCTCTTAAACATTGAAATCGAGCTCGCAAGCACCACTTGTGCTGGCAGCTCATTCCACACCCTCACCGCCCTCTGAGTGAAGAAGTTTCACCTCATGTTCCCCTTAAACCTCACCTTTCATCTTTAACCCATGACCTCTGGTTGTGGTCCCGTGCAACACCAGCGGAAAAAGCCAGCTTACATTTTCCCTATGCGTAACCCTCATCTCCGCCCTGCTGGCTGTGGCCTTTCATTGATCCTGTTGTGTTTCCTGGATTCACTGTGTATGCCCATTTTAAAAAAGGAATCTCAGGGTTGCACTTGGTGACATATATGAACTTTGATAATAAATTAACTTTGAACCTTGAACACTGCTCTGCGTTGGAGCCTCCAAACCAGCCGTTGATGCAGCCACTCAGAATGCTGCGCACCGTATACCTGCAGAGTTCTGCAAGTGATGGTGAACAAAAGTGACACAAATAACTTCAAAAATTAATCCCTCCCCTGCAATTGATTATTAGTTAGATCAACCGCTGTTCAAAGTATTAACTTAATACTGTCTGGCTGGTTAAGCACTAATGGTTAACTGTTAACTCGAGAAGACATGCCTTTTGCTCGTGGTGCAGCTAGTTCACTTGTTAATGATTAACTATTAAAAATAATCAGTAACTGGCCAACCAGTAGTTGACAATCAATAGCAGGATACAGAAGACTGATACATAAACAATTGTTTTCCTTACTAATGGTGCAGCTGGTTCAATAGTTAACAGTTAACTTTTAATAAAACTGACCCTGTCAGTAATTGATTAACCAGGACACTCTTGGATTTAATTAAAAAATTTTTTTATGACAAATTAATGGTTAATTATCTATAAGACTAGTTCTGAGGCAGCCATTGGTCAATAAGTTCAGTTTAACGTCATTCAGTCAGATACACATATACTGCCAAACAAAACAACATTCCTTAGGACCAAGGTGTGCAACACCATTCATACCGTATAGCTGATACACACTAAGACATAAAGTAATATTACCACAAATAAATTAACAATATGGTGCATATACGACACAAGTTAAAAAGCAAAGAGCATAATGCTACTGGTGCTTCATATGTGATGCGAATTGCATCAGCAGTTAACATTTTTAAACATTTTGCTACTGTTTAGGTCCTGGTACAAATGGTTACTAGTTAAACATTAACTATTAATAAAACTAGTAGCTAGCCAGTGGTCAATTATTAAATTCAGGATACACAGAGACTTAGAAAAACTCATTGCTATTTGATTCCTTGTGAATAATTAACAATTAAACATTAACGAGCTAGCCAGCACAAAATGCTGGTAGAACACAGCAGGCTAGGCAGGATCTATAGGGAGAAGCTTCGTCAGGACGAAGGGTCTCGGCCCGAAACATTGACAGCGCTTCTCCCTATAGATGCTGCCTAGCCTGCTGTGTTCTACCAGCATCTTGTGTGTGTTGTTGTTTGAATTTCCAGCATCTGCAGATTTCCTCGTGCGAGCTAGCCAGCAATAGGTTAACTAATAATGAATTGCAGAGGGATTTATCTTATAAGATACTTCATCCACTTAGTTTCACTAAATGGTTAACATTTGCTAGAACCATTGCTAGTTACTAGTTAAGGATCAACTGTTAGATCTTATGTGCGGCTGGGAATCGGATTAACATTATGTTCATAAATTACACTCTGCTTACACATAACCGCGTAGCCAAACACCCAAGTAATCGCATTGTCAAGTCACCAGTGACATGACAGTGGTGGGACTCATCAACGACGATGAGACGGCCTACAGGGAGGTGATGGAACAGCTCGGGGCCTGGTGCCAGGCAGATAATCTCTTCCTCCATGTCAACACGACTTTGTTATCGACAAAGTTTTCGACTTTGGGAGAACTTGCATGACTCGCACCCTCTTTACATCGGGGCCACAGTAGAGGAAACTGCGACCGGTTTCAAACTCCTGGGAGTGCACATCTCACATGACGTCTCATGGTCCCAGGACACATCCTACACAGTAGGGAAAGCTCACCGACGCCTCTGCTTTCCGAGGGGTATGAAGACAGCTGGACTAAGCACATCCTCCAGATGTGAAGGAGAGAGCAAGCTAACAAGCTGCGTCACTGGATTTCATGGAAACTATATTCTGGCAGATAGGGTAATCAGAACTGCCCAATACAACACTGGCACCAGCCGACTTGTCATCAAGGACATATCTACAGAAAGGTGCCAGAAAAGATCATGAAGGGTCCCACCACCCTGCTGACAGACTGTTTGTCCCAATCCCAACAGGGATGAGGCCACACCAGGATCACCAGACCAACACCCCCACCCAGTAACTCGCCCCTTCACACACCCCACCGCCAGTTCTTCATCATTTCCTGTCAGTCACCTTACGTGCAGACACTCCTGTTCCTAGTTCCTTACGTACAGACACTCCTGTTCCTAGTTCCTTACGTGCAGACACTCCTGTTCCTAGTTCCTTACGTACAGACACTCCTGTTCCTAGTTCCTTACGTGCAGACACTCCTGTTCCTAGTATATACAATCCATCTACGTAACAGAATCAGAATCTGGTTTCGTATCACCGGCATTGGTTGTGAAATTTGTTAACTTTGCAGCAGAAGTCTGATGCAATACATGATAATATAGAAAAAAACTGAATAACAGTAAGTATATATATCAAATGTTTCATTAAATAGTTAAATTAGTGCAAAAATAAAAATAAAAATTAGTGAGGTAGTGTTCATGGGTTCAATGTCCATTTAGGAATCAGATGGCAGAGGGGAAGAAGCTGTTCCTGAATCGCTGAGAGTGTACCTTCAGGCTTCTGTATCTCCTACCTGATGGTAACAGTGAGAAAAGGACATGCCCTGGGTGCTGGGAGTCCTTAATAAAGGATGCTGCCTTTCTGAGACACCGTTCCCTGAAGCTGTCCTGGGTATTTTGCAGGCTAGCACCCAAGATGGAGCTGACTAGATTTACAACCTTCTGCAGTTTCTATTGGTCCTGTGCAGTAGCCCCTCCATACCAGACAGTGTTGCAACCTGTCAGAATGTTGTCCAGGGTACATCTGTAGAAGATTTTTCGTGTTTTAGTTGACAAACCCAATCTTCTCAAACTCCTAATGAAGTATAGTAGCTGCATCAGTACTCAGAGATCTTGACACCCAGGAACTTGAAATTTCTCATTCTCTGCTTTGGATCGCTCTAGGGAGACTGGTATGTTACCCTGACTTACCCTTCCTGAGGTCCACAATCAGCTCTGTCGTCTTACTGATATTGAGTGCCAGGTTGTTGCTACAACACCACTCCACCAGCTGGTACATCTCGCTCCTGTACACCCTCCCTGAGATTCTGCCCACAATGGTTGTATCATCAGCAAATTGTCATGTGTATACAGAGAGTAGAGTAGTGGGCTAAGCACACACCCCTGGGGTGCGCCAGTGTTGTTTATCAACAAGATGGAGATGTTATTTTCAATCCGCACAGATTGTGGTCTTTTGATTAGGAAGTCGATGATCCAGTTGCAGAGCGAGGTACAGAGGCCCAAATTCTCTAGCTTTTATATTAGTTATCTAATGTTTTTATATTTATTGTGTTCTCTATCCTATTGTGTTTTCTGCGTTGCATCTGGAAAAACAATTAATCTTCTTTTACAGTTCGTACTGGAAATCACATTGAACAACTTTTAATCTTAAAGGTTAACGGTGGCAAGTTTCTGCTTGAGGATGGACTGTTAAAGGATAGCACCCAGCAGTCGGACTGACAAAGGATCAATTGCAAGGGAATTTATTTTACCTCTTCGGAACCCGGGTGGAACGGGTTCGTTGAATTAAAGGTTAATTGGTGCTAAAACTACGACTAAATATTAATCGAGGAGTTGTTTATTAAAAGATAGTAACGAGCCAGCCAGGAGTCGAACCTAGAATCTTCTGATCCGTAGTCAGACGCGTTATCCATTGCGCCACTGGCCCGTTGTGACGTGCTGCTACGTACAGCCACTTGGGTTGCAATATCGCCCGTCAATCAGACGGATGGACACCGCCTATGCTGGCACATCAGGATTTTCGGTGGGAATCCTTCCTGTGACTGGCAGGCATTTCAACCAATCGCAAAGTAAAGCGGGCGAAAAAACTCTCGAACTATGATTGGGCAATCCTATTGCCCATCACAACAGTGGGCGGGTGTGTCGTTGCGGAGTGGTGCTAGACTCGGCCGTCAACCAATTGCAAAGAGAGGCGAGGACTCGCTGATTATAACAAAGAAAATTGATTAGGGGGCGGGTCCATGTGGAGGGGACGAGTTTTGATTGGATGGCACGTGAGGCGATCGCAGTTGATCGGGTTGAGGTGGAGCAGCAAGTAGCCGGCGGCCATCCATGACGTAATGAAAAGAGTATCGTTCAATTGGCTGCGAGGCCTGCCGGTCGGGGACCGCCATCCAATCACCGCGCTCAGTCGCGGCTTCTGCGACGTAGTTCCGGCGCGCGGTGAGTCGGCGAGGATGGCGCTGGTTGATGTTCTGAGCTGTGGCGGCTCGGGGGCCGGGGCCGGGGCCGGGGGTCGAGTCGGTGGCGCGCCGATTGGCCTCGGCTTGGAGCTGCCCCCGGCACAGCTTGGGGATGAAGAGCCGACGGAACGGATCGAGCTGCTACATGGGACCACCACCCTGGGTTTGAAGGTGAGGGGGCTACAGGGTCGGGGGGGTGGGGGTGGTTTTTCATGGGTGTCACAGTTTAAAGGGGAGCCATGGTTCGTGGGAGCTCTGGGGGGATTTCAGGGTCTGGTGGGGGGTGGGGAGTGGGTTCACGGGGTCTGTTGTGCCTTTGGGGGTCACACAGTACAGAAACAGGCCCTTCAGCCCAAATGGGCTACTGACCCATGATTGCCACATGAGCCAGTCTCAGTTTGCCCATGTCTCAAAGTTTAAAGTAAATCTTATTATCAAAGTACGTATACGTCACCATATACAATCTGGAGATTCACTTTCTTCTAGGCAAATTCAATAAATCCTGTACCCATAATGAATCGATGAAAGATTGCACCAAAAGTGTGCAAAAGACAACAAGCTAGAAAAAGAAGTAACCTTAACAAGAATAAGTTAGCATTAAATAACATGAGACAGAGACCTTGAAAGTGAGTCCATGTGTTGTGGGAACAGTTCAGTGATGCGTTGATTCCAGTTAATTCCCACTTTCAAGAGCCTGATGATTGACCGGTAATAACTATTCCTGAACCTGTTGGTGTAGGTCCTGAGGCTCCTGTACCACCTTCCTAATGGCAGCAGCGAGAAGAGAGCATGGCCTGGGCCATTGGGGGGGGGGGGGGTCCCTAATGATGGGGGCTGCTTTCCTCTGACACTGCTCCATGTAGATGTGCTCAGTGTTGGGGAAGGCTGTACCTGTGATGGACTGAGCCATATCCACTACTTTTTGTAGGATCTAAACCAGGGGTTCCCAACCATTTTTATGCCGTGGACCCTTACCATTAATTGAGGTGGTCTGTGGACCCAGTTGACAAACAGCAATGGGTCCAGCACCAACTTGTGGGGAACACCACTAGTCACGGGGCCTCCAGCCTGAGAAACAACCTCCCACCCTCTCTCTCTGCCTCCTAGGATCGAGCCAGTTGTGTTGCTCTCCTCAGACCCTGGACCCTGGCCTAAACTTTTCCTATCCATGTATCTGTCCAATTTTCTTTTTAATGTTGTTAATATTACCTGGCTCCACCACTTCCTTTGGCAGCTTGTTCCCCATATGGACCACCACTTTGGGGGGTGGAGGGGAGTTGCCCCTCAGCCCCCTTTCTCTGCTCTTTCCCAACTTTGGGGTGGAGCAGAGAGGATGACTGTGCATGTTCAGCCTCTCTTTGCTCCTTGCACCTCTGTAAAGCCATCCATCAGCCTCCTACACTCCAAGCAATTAAATTCCAAAACTGAACGCAATACTGCATTTGCAGCCTCACCAACATCTTGTACAACTGCAACATAACATCCCAACTCCTGTACTCGGTGCCCTGACTTACAGAGGCCTTCTTCACCACCCTGTCTATTTGTGACTCCACTTTCAGGGGAACCTATACCTCTTTCCCAAGGTCCCTCTGTAACTCTAGGTCTCCCCACGACTCTGCCGTTCACTGTGAAAGGCCTGCACTCCATTTACTTCCCATAGTACAACTCCTCGTACTTCATTTGCCATTCCCAGGCCACTGACCCAGCTGATCAACGTCCCTCTCCAAATCCTGAATACCATCTTCACTGTCAACAACACCACCTATTGGAGCGTTATCCGTAAAGTTACTTACCCTGCCTTGTACCTGTTCATCCAAATCAGATGGCAAACAGCAATGGTCCCAGCCCCAAGCCCTGGGGAACACCACTAGTCACGGGGCCTCCAGTCTGAGAAACAATCTCCCATCCTCTCTCTCTGCTTCCTAGGATCGAGCCAATTGTGTACCCAATTGCCTAGCTCGCTCAGGATCCGATGTGAATTAACTTTTTGTAGCAGAGTTTATTGTCACATGCACAAATATGGTGAGGTACAATGAAATCTGCCTTGCAGCAGGTTCACAAACACATCAGTACAGCTAACACAACATAAATTACACAAGGGAAAGAAATGTGGTAAGCAAGACAGTGCCGCCCGACCTGCTGAGTTCATCCAGCTTGTTTGTAGTGTGTAAACAAAATGGCAGTCACGGGTTCCGAGGTTGCTGCCGTAAAGAGGGCTCATGCTGTTGCTTGCTATTGGTAGTTCAAGAGTTGGGAACTTACGTTACGGTTGTATAAAACTTTGATCAGGTCACATCTGGAGCATTGAGTTCAGTTCGGGTTGCGGCTTGGAGAGCAGAAGAGCTTCACCAGGGTGATACCTGGTTTTGAGGACGTACTATAATGAGTGACAGAGGCTGACAGAAGTTTACAAAAGTTTGAGAGGCACAGTTGGAATGGACTGTCAGTATCGTTTTACCTTTGGGCAGAATTGTCTAATATCAGGGGGCATCTGTTTAAGGAAAGTTTAAAGGAGATGTCTAGGGCAAGTGTTTCTTTACACAGAGTGGTGGGTACCTAGACTGCTCTGCCAGGGGGTGGTGGTGGAGCTCGGTACTCTGCCTGGGGCGGTGGAGATGATAGATGTTCAAGAAACTCTTCGATGTGTTTCTACAGAGATTGGAGGGCTAGGGACCACTTTCAGATAAGAAGGCATTAGTTTAATTGGATCAGTTCAGCCAGTTGAGCGTCTAAGTGAACTAAATGGCCATCGATGTAACTTTTATTTATTAATTTATTGAGATACAGCATGGAGTTGGCGCTTCGAGTCGCACTGCCCAGCAATCCCCTGATTTAAGCCTAGCCCAATCACGGAACAATTCACCATAACCATTAACCTACCAACCGGTACGTCTTTGGAGGAAACCGGAGCACCCGGAGGAAACCCACACAGTCGCGGGGAGAACGCTAGGCTCCTTACAGGCAGCAGTGGGAATTAAACTCCGGTCGCTGGTGCTGCGCCACCCTTCGCACTGAAGGTGAGCCAAAGGGAGTCCCAGCGGTACGAGAGGCGGCAGATGTTGGAAAACCGCGTGTACACACACCTGAAGGAGCTCGGCAGGCCAGGCATCGTTTGTGATGGCCAGTTAATGTTTTGGGCCAAGACCCTGCATCTGGATTAAAAAAACAGGAGGGGGGAAGGAGCACGAGTGTGTGAATCTTCTATCAGAACTCTGCCTCCCGTCTTCGCACTCTATTTCCGCCCCTCACCTGGGTCTACCTGTTTGTTGCCCATGCACGCATACACCTTGCACCCCCAACCCTTTCGTATTGGCTTCTGCCTTCTTTCCTGATCGAGGTGTCAGTCACAAACTTTCATGAGTGCTGCCTGAAGCCCCTCCCCACCCAGGGCATTGTGATCACTGTGATAATTGCAGGAAGGGCGGTGGAAGCTTTAGAGAGGGTGTGGAGGAGATTTGGCCGAGAGCGTGTCTCGTGAGGAGGGGTTGAGCAAGCTAGGGCTTTATTCTTTGGAGTGAAGGAGGATGAGAAGTGACTTGATTAGGTGTGTAGAAGATGGTAAGTGAACAACATAGACTGGACAGTGAGTCTTTTTTCCAGGGCCGAAATGGCTGCTATGAGATAGCATGATTGGAAGAAAGTACAGGGCGAAGACAGGTAGATTTTTTTGTGTATAAAAAAAGTTTAAGTTTAAGGGGTTATATGGGAGGCAGGGTTTGAGGGTCGGCACAACATTGTGGGCCAAAAGGCCTGTAATGTGCTGTACTATTCTATGTATAAATACAGATATTATAGTACAGTCAGTGTGTGGAACACCCTGCTGGGGGAGGTGCTCAAGGCAGATACATTGGGGACATTTAAGAGACTCCTGGGTAGACACACGGATGAAAGAAACAGAGAACTACAGGAGAAGAAAGTGTTACAATGATCTTGGAATGGATTAAACGGTCAGCACAACATTGTGGGCCAAAGGGCCTGTACTGATCTACGTTCTGTATTCAACTGCTTATCTAAAAGCCTGTTTAAATGCCATTATCACATCTACTTCCACCACCAAACGTGGCCGGCAACCTGTTCAGACACCCACTTGTCTCTTTAAACATTTCCTTTCAACTTTCCCCTTTCCCTAAGCAGGGAATCCCAACCACGGTCCACAAACCCTATGCTTAAGGGTATTGGTTCATGGCATTTTAAATTTTTTAAAAAAAAGTTGGGAAGCTCTGCCTTCTGGTATTGGACTGGAAATACATTAATGTTTGACTGTTAACCCCTTCCCCCCCCCACCACCCCACAGATTGCCCAGGGCGTGGTAATCGCGGTGGTGGGGGATCTCGGGGCATTGAATCCCACTGTTAACCCTTCTGCCCACCAACAGTTTGCCCAGGGCGTGGTGATTGCGGTGGTGGGGGATCTCGGGGCATTGAATCCCACTGTTAACCCTTCTGCCCACCCACAGTTTGCCCAGGGCGTGGTGATTGTGGTGGTGGGGGATCTCGGGGCATTGAATCCCACTGTTAACCCTTCTGCCCACCCACAGTTTGCCCAGGGCGTGGTGATTGTGGTGGTGGGGGATCTCGGGGCATTGAATCCCACTGTTAACCCTTCTGCCCACCCACAGTTTGCCCAGGGCGTGGTGATTGCGGTGGTGGGGGATCTCGGGGCATTGAATCCCACTGTTAACCCTTCTGCCCACCCACAGTTTGCCCAGGGCGTGGTGATTGCGGTGGTGGGGGATCTCGGGGCATTGAATCCCACTGTTAACCCTTCTGCCCACCCACAGTTTGCCCAGGGCATGGTGATTGTGGTGGTGGGAGATCTCGGGGCATTGAATCCCACTGTTAACCCTTCTGCCCACCCACAGTTTGCCCAGGGCGTGGTGATTGTGGTGGTGGGGGATCTCGGGGCATTGAATCCCACTGTTAACCCTTCTGCCCACCCACAGTTTGCCCAGGGCGTGGTGATTGCGGTGGTGGGGGATCTCGGGGCATTGAATCCCACTGTTAACCCTTCTGCCCACCCACAGTTTGCCCAGGGCATGGTGATTGCGGTGGTGGGGGATCTCGGGGCATTGAATCCCACTGTTAACCCTTCTGCCCACCCACAGTTTGCCCAGGGCATGGTGATTGCGGTGGTGGGGGATCTCGGGGCATTGAATCCCACTGTTAACCCTTCTGCCCACCCACAGTTTGCCCAGGGCGTGGTGATTGCGGTGGTGGGGGATCTCGGGGCATTGAATCCCACTGTTAACCCTCCTGCCCACCCACAGTTTGCCCAGGGCGTGGTGATTGCGGTGGTGGGGGATCTCGGGGCATTGAATCCCACTGTTAACCCTTCTGCCCACCCACAGTTTGCCCAGGGCGTGGTGATCGCAGTGGACTCCCGAGCCACAGCTGGCTCCTACGTGGCCTCGCAGACGGTGAAGAAAGTGATCGAGATCAACCCCTACCTGCTGGGGACGATGGCGGGAGGGGCGGCGGACTGCAGCTTCTGGCAGCGCCTGCTGGCCCGCCAGTGCCGTATCTACCAGCTGCGCAACAAGCAGCGCATCTCGGTGGCGGCCGCCTCCAAGCTGCTGGCCAACATGGTGTATCAGTACAAGGGCATGGGGCTGTCCATGGGCACCATGATCTGCGGCTGGGACAAGCGAGGACCAGGTACTGGGTGGTGGAGGGGGAGGGGTGGGGGCATGGAGTGAGGGAGCAGGGTACGGGGAATCCGGGGGTGGGGTGGCAGAGTGGTTTGGGAAAGGTGAGGGAGGCAAAGTAGCACTCCAGCTCTTACTGCCCGTTACCCCACTGGTGTTTAGGGCAGCAATGAAGATCCTGAATCTGGCTTCTTTCATCACGTCGGTAGCTCTGAGTCGGTTTTCACTACTCTCAGTCCTGCAAGTCCCAGGTGGAGAGTCAGGAATACCGTCACACTCAGATGTAGATTCATTGCTGTTTCTGTAACAATTTTGTTTTACCGGTCAGGGTCATTAGCCCTGAGCTGAACCCCCGAACCTGGAGCACCGGTGGATCACTCTTAGTCTGACCTCTACCCTTTGACCTGTTTGGCACGGGTGACCCTCCCAAGAGCCAAAGCATGAAGCCCGGACCCCAGCCAACATTGCTCTGAGTCACTGAGGCACGCAAGCCTCCACCCTCCAAACCCTGTGAGAAGCGTGTGGTCCTCTTGGAGGAGTGCTGCACTAGTGGAACGCTGTTACAGCTCAGGGTGCCAGAGTCCAATGCCCCCCGCACCCCCGGGGGTCTGTAAGTATGTCCTCCCTGCAGAAAGCATTGGTTTCCTCCCCCTCTCACCTTCAGTCCTACATGATAAACGTTACAGTGCCAGTGGGTGAGTTGATCATTGCCAATTGGGCTGTGAGGGGGGCACGGTTAAATCGGTCAGTACGGCTGGAAGGGCCAGTTCAATCAATCAATGTTGAGCAGGCTGGGTAAGGGAATGGACTGGCAGTAATATTGGTGCCTGCCTGACCTCTTGTTTCCTCTCTCTACCCCCTCCGTCCTCCTCCTCTCTCCCTGATCACCACCACAGGCCTGTACTACGTGGACAGTGAGGGCAACCGGGTGCCGGGCCAGATCTTCTCAGTAGGCTCGGGCTCAGTCTATGCCTACGGTGTGTTGGACCGTGGCTACCGGCACGAGATGGAGCCAGAGGAGGCCTACGAGCTTGCCCGGCAGGCCATCTACCACGCCACCGTCCGCGATGCCTACTCCGGCGGCACCGTCACCCTCTACCACGTGCGGGAGAGCGGCTGGGTGCGCGTCTCCAGCGAGGACGTCGCAGACCTGCACCTCAAGTTTCGCGCCGGAGGCTGCAACTAGCGGGGAGCTGTTTGGGGAGAGGACTCCTCTGCTCTTTTTGGGGTGTGGGTTTCCTGTGTGTATCTGCTGTCCAGTGCTGGAACCTGAGAATAAAATCTTGTTACTTGTAAACTGCGAACTCCTGCGGGAGCGTGGCATCAGGTCCTGATCATTTACCTTCAGCTTTCTGCCACCCACCGAGCCCAGAGTGTCTCCAAGGCAGGGGCTGTGACTGAAGTGTGGACAAAGGCTGCCCTGAGCTTGCAATGGGGTGGGGCGGGACCTGGGAAAGGTGGCGGTGCCAATGGCCTCTGACTACAAATGGCTACAATGCTGAGGTGGCATCCTCTCCGCACCCTCTCAGGAAGTGGTTCACAGGTACAGTCCATATCCCCTTTTACTGCTTTCTACGCCACTGGCATTTGGGGCAGCAATGAAGGTCCTCCATCTCTGGGGGTGTTCAGGGCTTCCTTCATCGTGTCAGTATCAGGTGTGCAAGTCCCGGGTGGAGACTCAGGAATACTGTCACACTGGGATGGAGAAGGATTCTTCATCGCTGTTTCCATAACAAATCTCCTTTTACCAGGCAGGGTTGTTAGCCAGAGGCTGAACCTGGAGGACCGGTGGACCACTCTTAATCTGGCCTCTACCCTTTGACCTGTTTGGCACTGGTGACCCTACCAAGAGCCAAAGCATAAAGCCCTGACTCTGGCCAGCATAGCTGTCCACGGTTACTGAGGCACGCAAGCCTTCAAACCCAATGAGAAGGTTGTGGTCCCCTTGTGGATATAATCCATTCAGATCGTTTCAACCGTGAATTGAGGCAGTACAAGGAGAAATGATGACAGTTGCAGAAAAGGGCAGTGGCTGTGAGGTCAAGAGTGAGTCTTATCACTTTAGGGAACTGTTCAGTCTTGCCATTGGCGGGGTAGAACCTGTCTCTGAGCCTGGTGGTATATCTGGATGGGAGGAGGGAATATCCGGGGCGGTTGGTTCATCAAGTTTATCGAGGTAATGAGAAATGTAAACAGTCCACAAAGGGCAGGTTGGTTTCTCTGATGTTCACAACTCTGCCATTCACAGGCCGGGCAGTTGCCTTGCCTCCGAACGGGTTGCTTTCTGTGGTGTACCGGTAGGAAAAGGTGAGTGTCGAAAGGGCCGTGCTGAATCAGAAAGTAGAGGCTGCTGAGCATCACAAGCATGGGGAAGGTCTGCAGGTGCGGGAACTTGGCAGGCCATGCAGAAGAGTGGACCGTTTCGGGCTGAGACCCTTCAGGCCCTGATCAAGGATCAACTGTTGCATCGGTGCTGGCTGGCCTGCTGAGATCCTCTGTGTTGCATTTGCTGATGCTCACCCCCAAAAACGTCAGGCTGACAATCCTCTCACCTTGAGCACTGGAAATGAAGACAGGAGCATGTGCACCACCCCGTCCCTGAAGCCAGTGACCATCTGCAAGCATACAGGGAAAGTTTGTTGTCAGGGTATGCATCTCTTTGTACTTTGTAATCAAATCCCAGCTGTAGAATGTCCCTGATGGAGACTTCGCACCGTCCCGCTGAGCGGTTGGAGGAGCCAAGCGCCTTCCCTGGGTCGGAGGGAGGGAGGGAGGGAGGGGATCGGTGTCGCCCGCAGACGCCGGCCGGTGTAGAGAGCCTTGGCAGACTCTGTGGCTGGGCTTAACTTAATCCGAGCACTTATTGGCTGAGGATAGTCGATGGGCAGCTGGCGCTGGCTAATAGGATCGCGCTGATATTTACCGTCGTAACGTTTCAGTGCTTGATTGGACCCATCAAGTGATTGACGTCCCGTCTAGCCAATCGCCGTCAGGCGATAGGTGGGACCGACGCTTTG